>NW_009189023.1:0-1214 GCF_000690835.1 Fulmarus glacialis
TTGAGCTTGCCCAGGTCCCTCTGGATGGCCCGATAGGACATAGGATGATCCATTCCAAATGACATGACCAAAATATCACATAACCCAAAGCATCACTATGACGTGAGCAGTTCCTTGTCTTAACACTGGCATTACCATCGGGTCATAAGCCCAAAGAGTTTCACACCAATAGGGCAGCCAGAGCCCTTCTCACCTCAAACAGGAGAGCCATCCAATGAAACCAAGATGCTCCATGTCTCCTCATTCTCCCCAGCTCTCCTAATCGATTGGTGCCTAAGCTTGGGTACCCTACCCATTCATGTCCTAGTTTCATTGCAATAAACTTGACAGTAACACAGAGGTTATTTGATAGAACAGAAGCTTCACCACGTGCTCTGGTGCATTGGATTTGGAAGAATTATGATGTGGTTGGACTCGAGTGTATTCTAAAACGGAAGGAAACAGCTCCTCCAGTAATCAGCAGCACCATCACACACAACAGCCAGAATATGCCTGAGAATTAATTAAGTGGCACTCACTTTTATGGGTGCTGCTTTTTGAACTGCAGGCTGTAAACCGGTAGCAAGGCCAACCATCCTTGCCTCATGGTGCTACAGACCAGGCTGCCCACTAGAGACCTGAGCTCAGCTGGCCCCAGGGTTCAGGCAAGCACCATTGCCTGAAAACCAGACAGTCTCCCCATCAGATGTTCCTTTCCACCTATAGGTAAATATACCTCACTACATTTTACGGCCTCAGATACAAAATCCTTATCTGTCAGACTGTAACATGACCTGGCAGTATCTGTCAAGGTAAACGATTGGTTCTCAAGAGTTAAACAGCACAGAAACAGAGCCCTTAATTAACTTCAAGGTTGCCCCATGCCTTATCATGTATGGAAGCATTGTCTTCAGCTTATTTTAAGAAGGAGCAAGAAAGAACATCCAGGTATTATGCCAAAAGCCTCTTTCTCAATTATTCCTCTTATATTACTAACCCATTGTGACTGACTAAAGGCTAAAGCTGCAAAAGCTGCATCCTGAAGCTGTAAATTTAAGTTGGTTTCTCAGTATATGCTGACCTGACTTACTCCTGTAACTGCAGGCTCCCTGTTATCTTTAACTTCAAGGTAATTGTTTGGCAACTTGTTGTTTCTCTATTTCAGGAAAGCAACTCAAATATATGATTCCTAAGAGACAAATCTGATTAATTGCTCTGTCATCAGCTCATTCCTG
>NW_009189023.1:1245-6936 GCF_000690835.1 Fulmarus glacialis
GGGAGTGCTTAAATAATAAAAATATCATACAAAGAACAAACAATAAAGTTCTGAAACAAAAATGTTAAACACATTTCAAGCCGAGATTGGGCTCTTTCAAAAGTTTAGGGTATAAACCAGACTGTGTTGGATTCCTGCAGTCAGGATAAGCACGCTGTTCTGAAAATACCTCTTTGCATCTCTTGCCAGCACCTTTTCACCCAAAAATCCTGAAGAAATCCACAAAGATTTTGATGCAGAGATTTATAATAACTTGAAGAGGAAAACATCATTCTCAATGCCACAGAGTGCCACCAAGTCCTAACTCTGAGCTTCTCATCTCATTGTTAGACACCACTGCCTTCTTCCCCTCCTCCTCGTTTTAACAGAAGCAACAGCATTTAATTTAATCCACCCAGAAGCAATGACAGAGTCAGCAGCTGATATACAGCTAGTGCTGGTTAGAACTCAGAATTACTGTTTTGTGAAGAATGTCAACATTTTGACATTTGTTGCTATTCTCGGGGTAGAAAGGAACTGCATATTCATCTGGAAATTTTGAAATGCCACGTTGAAATCGCAAATTCAACTCTGAATTTCAGAATTTCACCTTTTATTTCATTTTACATTAGCTTTCTGTCTTTTTTAATTCATTAAATGCCAAAGTAGAATATTTTAAATAAGCCTTTTTCATTTTACTTGGTTTTGCTTTATTTTAGCAGTTTAAAACTATGGGAAGCCACTGTCTCACACTGACAGAAAAACCGACTTCAACCATCATTTTACACCACCTCTGAATCCCATCCAGTGGAAATTTTTGATACGTGACTCTTGGGAAGAGGACACTTGGGTGGAGATATGAGATTTTGGGGGGAGAAGACACTCAGGGGGAGGCAGGCAGCGTACAGCAAGCTGCCTGCCTTTCTCCACAAGCAAAAAGCAATGCTAAGAAAGAATATATCCCTGTGACAGCAGGAGGGAATCTGGCAGGCTGCATTTATTCATCTGCAGAGAACAAAAAATTCCTCATCACTAGATTAACAGCAAACAGCAAGAGCATTAGTCTCAGTTCAAACGCAAGTGCCGGAGGTATCTACTTTATGTGAGTGATGGCAAACTGTAAAAATTATTAAACCAGTACAAGAGAAGTGCATCAGTCATAGCAAAGAACACTGGTGAGCAGATGTTTCTGAGGCAAAGATGAAACTTCCAAGCGAATGTCTCCATCACAGGTATTAAATCAGTGGAAAAACTGACAAAAGCTGTGTAAAATGAGAAAACAGTGAGCCGTCACAGTCCCCTTTTGGGCACCACAAGTTTCGTGAGACCGTGTCGATGCTGGTTGCAGCAGGCAGCAAAGAAACAGCACCTCCAGCAGTGTGGAAACGATGTGGTGGTGGAGGTCTGCTAATCATGAGTGGCCACCACCACCTAAACCATGCCAAAAGCACAAGATGCCTTGTTAATTTTACCTCCTGATTTCCAGTTGTCTCCCCACTTAATTTCCACAGTGTTCACCTAGAATGGTGCACAACACTGAAGGGCTGTCTGAAGAGGAGGTCATACCCACTGATGCCTGTATATATGTAAACGGGGACAGTGGGACTCGTGGCTGGTGTGGGCTAAGCGCGTTAGGGAACTCATACATTTGTGCCATGAGAACATGTGTTCTCACTTGTTAGTGAGAACAGACACAGCTACCAAAGGGACATTGCTCCCTTATTCCTTCCAGCAGATCTGCAACAAAGGAGCATGGATTTGGATGCTATACTAAATCAGAGCTACAAGACCTTTTGTCCTCCCCAAATTGGCACATCGGTCTCAATAGATCAACGTTTTTCTTAAGATTTCCACCATTCTGGACCAAAACCAGAAGCTGCCTCAAGTAATTTCAGTGGCACCCAGTCTGGACGCCGAAAACGTACAGGTCCCTTTGGGGGGGAATGTGGTTCCCCAGGCCTATGAGTAGACTCAGAAAGAGGAAGGAGCATACAAGGGATCCGAGACCTAGGAAGGACAGACCTCCCAGGTGTCTACAGTGGCCACCCCTCAAATACACCAGGAGCCACATGAGGTCCCTAAAAGGTCCACAAAGCCACCTGGGAGACATGCAATAGCATCTCAAAAAACATGACCAAAACCAGTGGAAGGACCTAGACCTACCTGGAGATATGACAGCTCCACAAGGGTATTTGGTGTCTTAACCAGTCCAGCACAGAAACATTTGACGATAGCTGAGCTGGTCAGTGGTGGGAGTTTCATCAACTCAGTTTTGGCCACAGCGCAAACTTGCAGGAATTCTCCATGTCAGAAACTGGCTTTGCCATTTTTGTTTTCTACTGCAGACATCTTGCTGCCAGAAATCAGCGTACCTAATGAGTCACCCTGGTCTTATGCTCTCTGGCCTTTGGGAGGGAAGAAGCTAAGAGAGAGGCTTCAGACTTTGACTTCGTCTGAGTGGGCACAGCACTGCTGGCAAAAAAGGCAAGAGCAGCCAGTTGTGTCACATGTTTCTGTGATGGTCTCATGACAACTCTGCTGCTGCTCCTACAGAAATTCCCACCATCTACCACCCAGAGGAGAAAGCTCCTGAGGTTTTTGGCCAGGAACACCCTTGAAGCACATGAAGGTTTAAATGAGGACATGCACTCCTCCAGTTCATTTCCTAAGTAGGACTTGCGCATTAATGCTAGACGGGGTGCTACAAAAGACTAAAATGCACAGAGGTTTCACATGCATGACTCTCACTTCCATAACTGGCCCAAGGACAGAATGCAACGCAGTGTTGTGTGTGAGTAAAACTCATTGTTCTCAGTGGGCTTTAAGAACCAGTACAGATTATTTGCTGTTCCCATACCGATCCAGATTTATTTTGGATCAGCAGTGACTTCAACACGATTAGTACGCAGCAAAAAACACAGAGCCACAGCACCGTGAACCTCTTCCTAGCCAGAATGCAAAATATAAACATCCTTTTTTTTTTTTACCCTTTAAAAACTCTAAACAAATTTAATGAAAAATTTTACCTCTCACAGTGATGGATCATGGTATGTATTAGAATTAAGGACCATGAACTTCTAATCTGAGATGGATTTTTTACAAAGTGTGTTCAAAATTAAGAATGCACTTTTTTGAATACATTTAGAAATTTTTTTATATTTTAAGATCATTCCCTTCCAAGAAGAAAAATTCCTAAAGATCTTCTTGCATTTTATGTGATACGTATTAATGCACGCTTCTTACCCCCACTTCTCAAATCAATTTCCTTAACTGAAAGTCCTCAAACCAACCTTGAAAAGGCAAAACACAACAAAATGCAGAAGCTGTGTGTAGGAAAATATGTTAAAATTCACACTGTAGCCAACAAGTCAAATTACAGTGACAATTCTCCCTATCAGATACCTAGCTCTAACATAGCCTTCCTTTATTTCTCTTTAAATAAAATTGTCCCAAAAGTTGATTTTATGAATGAGTTACTCTGCAAAAGCAGAGAATAGCATGCGGTAAAACTGGACAACACAGCTTCATTGGCAAAGCATACAGTGTTTTATTATTGAGCATTTCCTGATAGACTGTAAGATCACCTTCAATTGTTCACCAGTTAAACTATATATGTTACAAAGCAGCAATCAAACAGAGTCTGCCGTCAGTATGTCAGAGGAGAGTTGTAAGTTCAAAAGTGAAACAGGTAATAATGCAGATATTTAGCAAGCTCGAAGGGAATGAAAGTTCTGGAGGGATTTATCACCTAGCAGATAATAGTCAGTTTTGCAGAAGAACTGAAATTATTTTTACAGAGATATATAGGAAATATTTCTGCATGTGTATTTGCAAATGCCACGTGCACACACACAAACATGTATCTATAAATATATATATATATGCATACATGAAACCCCAAACTTAAGCTAAATTAAATTGTCCCTCCAGCTTTGTAATGCAAATGAGACTAACAGGCTTGTGCTGTTTGTGGTTCGAGATGATTTGCGTTTCCATAGAGATGCTGACTGAACTAAAGTTTTAAAATTTTTTATATATATAAGCCTACTTGTATCTATAAAAGTCTAAATATGGATCTGCTGTGCCTCAGCACTTCCTCAGTGACTCCACTGGAACCACAGCAATTTACATGAGTTAAGGCTATGCGCAAATTTTGTGTCTTTCACTACTTTCCAATCTGAGCTCTATACCAAGTACCTGCAGAGCTGAGAGTTTATTACTTCTCTCCCCACTCCTAGCTTCTTGGTAAGGAAGGGGAAGAAAAGAGAAAAGCAGTTTCTTAGCTGCTAGTAGACAATATTTCAAGGACTTTTGTAATTTATTGCCCTCTCTAAACTGCCTGGAGAAACATACTTGCCTTCAAAAGTTCCCACTGTCAGGAAATCTGGAATTCAGGAAAAACAATCTGTGTGCTTCTAGTGAAGGAAATGCCAAAAGGACAGACTTTCTGTTATGTGTCAGAAGCTTTTTCCCCTTTCCCTGTGAGCACCCACAAGCTGAAGAGCAGAGACATGCCGAGATGAGCCAGGGTGGGCCTGGGCAGCGATGGGTTCACCACCTCCCCTCCTGGGGTTGGCCATCCTCACCCTTCGGTTGAGCCTAAGCCCATCACACACTATGAGGACCCCACAAAGCTAAAGCTCCTGTCCCACCCCAGAGCCATGTTAGAGACGGCCACCAGCAGAAGCGACAAAAGCCTGCCAGGGTTAAAGTTTGAGCAGAGAAACCAGGCAGACCAGTTTAACTTTCTATCTCAAATTGGCTTCACTTTATGAGGTCCAGGCACCAATTCAAGTGGATGGAGGCCACCCACCGTACCATCACCTGAGAGGAAAATCAGAGCTGAGCTCTGTGGGAACTCATTTCCATGTGGTTTCAGCGATAAGTGATTTTTGAACAGCGACACACCAGAGGTCAACCTCTACAATCGCTCTGAACCACAGTCAAAACCAGCCTTTTGTGCACCTCCTATCTGCCCGAGAAGAGGAAGGACTTGTCCGGTGAACCAGAGGTGTCCACAAGCACACGGGGCAGAAGCTCACACCCAACCTCTCGTTTGATCTCGGGAGAGCCCGGAAGGAAAGACCAAAGTGCAGCGACGCTGTACGGAGGTACGGCCAGCGAGCTCCTCGGGTAACGGCATATCAGAGAGACGAAACCTCCCTCCTGCCCGCAGGGTGACACCGCGCCTCTGCACATGACACCGTCTCGCCCTTCGAGGCTGACAGCATTTCTAAGCCCCCACAAAAGCCTCTTTTCAAACCAGATGAGAGTTCCCTAGTTACAGCTTTCAAGAAGCCGTGTGGAGGGAGACCTGCCCCAAGCCCCCGCAGGCACCATTTAACCCCCCACGTCGCCTCTCAGGAAGGGTCCCAGGGCATGTTCAGCCATGTGGCTCTCTGCTCCCCCAGGGAGACTGGCGAGCACCCACATCTCCTACCTTCTGCTGCATCGCAGGCGGCTGCGGGGCCAGCACCGGGTCAGTGATGTAGGTCTTCTTCGTGCCGGCCGGCTGGTAGAGCCCGGGAGGAGCCTGGCCCACGGTGTTACTGGCGGGATACGCTGGCTCGGCCTTCCAGGTGCTCTGCGGCACATAGGGCGCTTCGGAGCCGTTCCTCCCCCCATACCCCCCGTAGTAGGGGTCCTGGTAGCGGCCCTGTGGAGGTGCATAGCCATAGGCGGGCTCCGAGGGCCGGGCGGGCGGCGGGGCGT
>NW_009189024.1:0-4862 GCF_000690835.1 Fulmarus glacialis
ATCCAGGCCGTGCTGCTGCCCAAGAAGACTGAGAGTCATAAAGCTAAAAGCAAATAAGCTTAGCAAGCAAAACTGCTCAGACTTTTCACAACATAATCTTATTACCCAAAGGCTCTTTTCAGAGCCACCCACATGGTCAGAAAGGAGTTGTGTTGCTTTCTTTACAAAAATGCTTTGGTGCTAAGTGTTTCTTAGATGCTGCTTTTGTTACTGAGCTAAAACCATGTTCTGTGGCAATGTCTTTAAACTTCTGGTTTCTCCCTGAGAGGGTGATAAATCTGCTTTCTAAGTCCTCATCCTTTTTAATGAAAGAACGCTAATTATATTTGTAGTGATTTATTGATTCTTTTCTGTCTTTCTTGTAATGAAATCAGTAGAACCCTTGTTTTTAATGTCAAGTCTGTTCAACTTTCATGACTTTATAGGCTACTTATGGTGTGAAATATGTGGGGGGGGTGGAAAAGCTATGCAGCATGAAAATAAATAGAAGATCATCCCAAATCCATATAACTATATCTAAGAATGAAGAAAGGCTTCCTTTGTAGGCCTGTGTTCTTTAAAAGATGTAAATCTTCCCTGTTATTTTATTTAGAAATAAAATGAGAAATGCTTTAGGGGAAATGGCTCATTTTGATCTGGACCTATAACCAGTCAGACCTGCACTGTAAAGCAACAATGTCGCATCTTTCCATTCAAAAGAAACTCCTTGCAGCTCTGGTATGTTCCTGGTTTAAGCGGGGTTTTAAAACTTGCCACTCTTAAATTCCTTTGCTGTGCATAGCTATTCTTGTTACATTGGTTAACAGCGGGCAATATTATTTGAATTAATCTTCTATATTGTATAAAGTATCACCCAAGAGCATAATGTTATAGCTTTTTAGATTCACTGTTATAAATTATGAGAAAGACTGTCTAGCTGATTCTTCTCGCTAGGATGTTCCCAGAAGCTGTACCTGATGGTCTGCAGCACACCGCATTGGGGCTGTAGCTCTTACCTGTGCAGCATCTCTGTCCTCCCCATACACTGGGGAGAAGGAGGAATCCTCTGGGCCTGGAGGAAAGAAAATACTACCTATAGCAAGATACTACCCACTGCGCCTCTCCTGCCCACCCCCAAGCTGTAGCAGAGCCTCTCTTTTTAGGTAGGACTGTATCGTGGCCAAAGTTGGACATCAGGGATCACTTGTGGAGAGACACATAAAGGAAGAGAGCTGTCTGGAATGCCAAGCTATTCTGATGCGATGACAGTATCTGTGCCTAAGGGTTTTGTTTGTAAGTGGATACATTTAGCTGTAATGTTTTCATTATGCTGTTTTATTGATCCTCATTAGCTGCAGATACATATCTCCTAGCACTTATACTTCTCTTCTTGAAGAGCTGTGATGATATAAAAACTGTGTTTTAACATGCACAAGTCTTCTATATTTAGTTTCCAGAACAGATCGCTGCATATGTGTGTGTCAGAACATCGCAATCATAAAACAGTTTAGGTTGGAAGGGACCATCAAAGATCATCTAGTCCAACCCCCTCCCGTGGGCAGGGACATCTTCCACCAGATCAGGTCACTCAAAGCCCCATCCAACCTAACTTTGAATGCTTCCAGGGGTGGGGCATCCACAACTTCTCTGGGCAACTTGGTCCAGTATCCCACCACCCTCAATGCAAAAAATTTCTTCCTTACGTCCAATCTAAATCTACCCTCTTTTAGTTTAAAACCCTTGCCCCTTGTGCTGTCGCATGCCTTTTTACCTGCCTTGGTAAAAAGTCTCTCTCCATCTTTCTATATTGAAAGGCTGCAACAAGGTCTCCCCAGAGCCTGCTCTTCCCCAGGCTGAACAACCCCAACTCTCTCAGCCTTTCTTCATGGGAGAGGTGGTCCAGCCCTCTGATCATTTTTGTGGCCCTCCTCTGGACCTACTTTAACAGGTCCATGTCCTCCTGGTGCTGGGGACCCCAGAGCTGGATGCAGTACTCCAGGTGGGGTCTCACGAGAGCAGAGTAGAAGGGGAGAATCGCCTCCCTTGACCTGCTGGCCAGGCTGCTTTTTATGCAGCCCGGGATATGCTTGGCTTTCTGGGCCGCAAGCATGCACCTCTAGATCAAAACACTGGAATTCCAGAGAAAGCCCATGGGGGTGGGGCTATCTGTATCCAGGAGTGGGATTTCTCTGTGAACAAACTCCTATATGTGGAAATCAGTGTTGGTACCACAGGAGATGGCCCTGCCCTTCTCTGAGTGTGGAGGTAATTCCAGCACCTCTCTCCAAATTCTTCTTGTCATCTGACCAGAAATTTATTATTTTCTTCAGAATTTCACTCCAAACACCTCTTATCTCACTCACTACTCTGCTCACCTCAGTAACTGGAGTTTCACCCTCTGTGATACTTAGGTCCACTTGTTAGCATTCCCTATTTTGGTCTTAGCCACTAGTGGTTGCACCTGTTGCGAACCCTGTGCTGCAATCACACTGATGAGGCCTCAAATGTAAATGTAAATGTCCTATAAATCAGATGAATTATATGATAAGAATGCTGGTAAATCTACTGGTATTAAAGACTAGTGGCTTTCAAGCAAATTCCACTGGATGAAGGAATGTAGCAAATCAAGTTTAAATAAATGAGATTTCTCTCATTTGCATATATAACAAACAGTAGTAAAGAGGAAATCCATTCCATATGGTGCTTTAGCTGTATCACTGGCTTCCAATACAACTTCACATTCTAAAGAACTTGTGATGCAAAAAAAACCTTCAACCAAGCTCCCTCAAATGTTATAGAACACAGTTGTGGTTTAGGGATGACTCAATAATGTTAGTCTATATATCAAAAGTCTCAGAATTGCATAGTTAAAAAGTAAGATGAAAGGCTTTTCTATCCCTTTTCACCTTTCTTTTGTTTGCAATGTTAGGAATAATGTACTCTATTAAAAAGATCTTACATGACTTCAGTTAGCGTATTATTACTATTATTATTACAGTTGTAGCAGATACAGATACGGATTTAAATTGCTATATAAGCCCTCAAGAAAATTAAGAGCAATTTTGCAGCTGTATATAATACACTGATGTGATGATTTTTTTACAAATTATGTACTTTCTTGTGCAGTCATGGTGAGATGTTGCCTTACTGCAACAAACAAATGCAATTTCCTCATTATAATTTAATGAGGAATTGGGGCAACTGTCCTAATTAAAGCACACTTGAAAAGCTACAGATTTTTTTTTTAAACGGAGCAGAGTTTTGCAAAGGTTTCCTTTCTCATTAACTCCTAGTACCATGTGTCCAAACTACAAGCAAAATGTAGTACCTATAATCTGGGGATTGGATCCTAAAACTTTGATCCAAATAATAATTATTGTCTCCAATCAACAATAAAAGCAACTTCTTTAGGGATTATACTCAGCAGCAAAATTTTCTTTCCGTTTTAATTATTTTTGTCTAAGAAAACGCTCTGGTCCATGAGAGAACTGACTATGTCACTAACAGAAACACTTGGGAAACACGTCTGTGGCCACTTGTAGCAACCCACAGGCAAGGCAGCCTTCTAGAAAACATGATATTAAATTGTATCAAATGTGCTCCACACTTTGGGGAAAGGGATTTACAGCTAATTAATATGTAAGCTACTGGTCTCAGCCTCTGTATCGTCCATTTCTGCCAGGACACTTTGGAAGATGATTTTCCAAGACTTCCAGTGGTTATACTGCTAGAGGGAAAAGTTATACTAGGATACTCACCCTGCACTTAGGAAAAGTTATGAAGAAATGGTGATTTTGACACATCGAAAGATTTTGTGTAATTCCTTTAGGCTTCAGAAAGTTGTTTATAACTGCCTCAGGAAACATATCTAGACACAGATATTCAGGTATAAAGAACAAAGCAGACTTTGTGGAGCCAAATAGTGATGTTAGGCACCAGGCTGGCAGGTCCACCAGCGACAAACCTTCCGGTCAGTCTATAAACAGTTTTAGTTCATTCTGTCCAGTCAAAAAACAAACATAATCTAAATTAAAGCTAGTGTTGCCTGCTCATGTCATATATATTTGAGTGGCAATTCTTTCACTTTATTTCAAATAACAGTTTGAATGAAAATGGAATTCCAGTGATAATTATAATCATAGAAAAGACTCGTACTTTTTTGGACACCTGTAACTTAGCAAATGAATATCTCAATCACATTTTCCCCTGAATTTAGGGAATATGTTATGCCAAGAAATATTCTGAAGATGTTGCCTAAATTCTGTAAATTATGTTCAGGAATAAAATTACATAAACAACTGTACAAATTTAAAAGGATATCAATAATTTTTAAAAGGTAGACAGAAGTGCACAAAATACTAATAATTAACAATTGGCAAGTACCATAGCCATATCACTTCTATTGAGTGTGTAAGTAACATTTAAAACCTTGACACATTTAATTTAAAAATATAGCCGCATATCTCTTTCAGTATTTTTTCATCCACTTTACAAATACAGTCCAACCTACTGTAAGCAGCACGTATGTGAGGTTTGTTAGCAAAAGTGTGAAATACACAGCAAAATTTCTGGATTGCTCGTTTGAAGAAAACATGTTTGGTTATTGTTCATTTTTGAGATGTCGTACAGACATCTGGATGGTAATGTCTTTAATGTTTTCTTTTGCTTGTTGGATCCAGCTGCACATTAGCGAGCATTTCTCTATTTCAGAGGCCGGGAGCGAGCCCGGCGCCCTGCGGCCAGCGCTGCCCATGGGACCGCGCTGCGGGGCTGGGGGTGGCTGAAGAGGAGAAAGGCGGACGATTCCTCCTACGCTTCCAAGCAGCCGCTCCGAGTTGCCTTCACAGGAGCCTCAGGTCTAAGCGTTTCCCACCGGAGCCCCT
>NW_009189025.1:0-1094 GCF_000690835.1 Fulmarus glacialis
CGGGGGCAGCTGGAGCCAGAGTGCTTCTGGCTGAGTGAGGCTGGGCCACCTTCCTCTCCCCCCGCGCTGCCGGCACTCACTTTTCTAGGCAGGAGATACCGCAAAACGAGGACTTGGATAGTTTTTGGAGAGCTCCGCAACTCCGGGGCAAAGGAGTTTGGGACAAATGCACGCTGCCGTTCCAGGACTGTTCCCCACAGCCCTAGCCCAAGCTTGTGTGGATTTTTTATAGTGGAAAATACGCTTTTCTGTCTGCTGCAAGCTAACCTTTTAAAGGAATGTACGGTGTAGAAATATATATATGCCTTTCAGCAAGCAAACAGATTGGCCTGGGATCTCAATGGCCAGCTTGGTTCTGAAACCTAATGCTGAAATGTCCTGGTTTCGCTGCTGACGACTTCAACAGAAACACTTACCCGGTGTGTTCAAGTACCGGCACTTCGGCTATGGGAGATGAGAGCGCGTAATGGTATTACCAAAGTGCGACCACTGCCAGGGGCCGGGCAGCACAGCTCCCGCGGGCAGAGTTAGCTCTGGGTGTAGGGTGTACCAGAAAGAAACGCAGAAGATGCATATGCAGTTGTGACCCAGCTGGTTCAAACGTACCTGTATTTTCACCCAGCACTCAAGCCACAGCCAGCACTAGCTGTTTATTGCTGTGGGTTAATATATTGACAAAGTCTTCCATAACCAGGAGACGCGTGCAGCTGCTCTCTCTGCTGCAGTCTCTCCTTGATCAAATCCAATGGAGGCACAGGATGTTTTTTAACATCCATAGCGTGGTCAGTAGCAGAGATTCGGAGATTTGGGCTGTGGTGGCCTCCATTTCATCCTCCCGGTGCCACCCAGGAGCACTTCTCAGCCCGCTGCCCGAGCCATTGCCCAGGAGCCAGGCCCTAGCCCAGGCCCCCTTGCCTCGGGGTTGGCTCTGCAGTGGGTGGGATGGGGGCACAGAGACCCCTAAGAGGACAACGCCTCCGCCTGGCCCCGGGCACGGCTGCCTGGCCCCAGCCCTGACGCAGGGGGCTCTCGCCATGTCACTCCTGCGGCGACGAGCAGTGGCACCCCAGCCCGGTCTCTGCTACCTCGGCCCC
>NW_009189026.1:0-8143 GCF_000690835.1 Fulmarus glacialis
GAAGTCTAAAGAACATGAAAAAAAAAAAAGAAATACCAATTTTAAAGTTGATTTTATAAGAACATTTATGAAAATCCCAAGATATCAATGCTGCATTTGACATTTCTTGAAAATGAGGAGTGATTCCCAACAGATAAAAATTTACCCAAAAAATAATGCAATAACATGATTTCAAGTGTAAAATAAACTCTCCGTAAGCTATATTTTCCCTGGTTTTCTATAATTAAAGATAAAATTTGTCATTGATAGATACATAATATAGAATATTGCTTACATTGAATAACCTATTATTAAAGTTATTTTTTTCTCTTATATTTAGTCTGATTTTGTATTCCTAACTAAATGAAGAGTGCATCTCAAATGTTTTTCAGTCATCCTCATTAACACGGAAGTTTAAATTTATTTCTACTACTGAAGACATTCTATTTTCAACATAAAAAACTGATGAAGCATTAATCTTAGAAGTTGCTCTTGTCAGTTATAAAAACTCAAAAGTCCTTATAAGAGTTTCAGAATATTAAAAAACTACAAAAGTTAAAAGATGGTGATAGAAATTTTTCTCTTGGTTGCTATGAATTATTTGCAGGTCAAACACCACACTAAGAAAAATCGTATTATTAGTAGATATTGAAAGACTGAATGGTAACTACCTAGCTGGAAATACAGCATAGCATAGTAGTTGTCTGTGAAAGACAGGAAGAAACTAGATACTATTTAAAAAAGGAGAAAATACGAAGAGGCACTAATAAAGAGTGTCATGTAAACTCTGAAAATGGAAGAATTTTTTTTTTTATATTAAGGAAGTTTCTTAAATAAAAAGTGTCAAGAAGTAATGCTCTTATTATGGTCCTAATTCAACAAAGCAACCAGTTACCTGTATAAAATACATGCTTAATTTTATCTTATTCCTTATTTCTGTTGATCTCAGTGACAGTACTTGTATCTTATCATTGAGTTAAATATTTTGCAAACTGGAGCTAAGACACCCTTGATCTATGCAAAAGCAGCAAAAAGTTCAGTAAATCATTATAGATCTAAAAAAAAAAAAAAACTCAGGGGAGAAATGGCTTGGAAATAGGCTTTCAATCTAAGATTCTTGAACTCAGATGTCAATATGCTGCATTCATCTTACCTACCTCGAAAATCTGCAATGTGATTTGGCCTTTGACAAAATAACTTCAAAGCTTAGAACCATTTGACACAGCTGCTAGTTGAGGAACAGGAGATATCTCAGTCTTCATTGAATTATATATGGTAGTCTTTTTTTTTTTTCTACTTTACATCTGGACTTTCTAACCTATAACAATCTTTTAGTTTGGAATTTAAAGATGTTCTTGGTGATATTGTTATTTTATTTTTATATATATATATAAAAAAAAAACGCAGGTACTTTAGATGCTATAAAATAGGAAGAGAGAAAAAAAAGGGAATTTTTCTTTGAATTAGTAAGTTTCAAGGACAGAATCTAGAATATCCTATATTCAGTGGAAACATAAATTGAGATTTTATTGTTTGAATTACATTTCAGGTGTAAATAAATAGCATAAACAAGAAGAGTTAAGAGAAGCAGTTCTCCAAGAATAAAATTATAATTAAATAAGAGGAAAATCCCCTTTTTGTAACCAGTAATATTTAGAAAGATGAAAGATGCATTTTTCTAAAGGTGATTTTAATAGAATTTGAAATTGGTAATCATAGAGCAGGATTTCTTATTGCCACAATTTGCCAACAGCCAATAAGAATACATATGCAGTGGTGAGGCTGCTGTTGCAAACTTATTGTATGGGTCCCGAGGGAAGATTTTGTAATTGCAAAGTCACTAACTTCAGCAGTCATTTCAGTCTAGCTATACCAGCATAGCATTAACACAAGTGCTTTGGCAGTGCCTAAACCATTGGTAAAAGTTATATTTGAAATTTAGCAACTAAGTCACACTGAAACATTAAGCATCTCAAAGTGTCGCCTTTCCTTGCTGCATAAGAGGTTTACTGGGAAGAAACCCATGAAACCACTAAGAAGTCTATCTTACCTGCTCTTATCTTGTACAGTTAATAAGATATTATCTGGGTAATCCCATAGGTCTGTCCATGAACGCTGCTAGTTTTTTGCAGCTAAATAATAGTAAGGACAAAAATCATGATTACCTAAGGACTCCCAGGTGCAACAGAGGCTTCAAAGCAGAAACTGTTTCATCAATCTCCTAATTTGAGCATTGATTTGCTTCCCCTCAGCAAGCAGTAGAAACTCATCTCTTAAGAAAGTGCAACCAGGACAGCCAAGAAACAGCCACTATAGATGTCATGTACCAAATCCAAACAAGATTTCCTGAATTTAGAGAGGTCAGCAGTGACACATTTTAATCACATTAGGAGCATTCTGTTTTATTTCAGCAATGTGGGGGAGGAAAAAAAAAGCAGCAACCTGCAGAACTGAAAGTGAAACCTAGAGGAACTCCCCTGGCTCTGGCTCCCAGGTGCCTTCCCTGCCTGCACCCCCGCTGCACAGAGGTGGTCTCTTCCCTCAATTCACCAACGTGAATTGGCAAGGAAAGCTGAGAATAAGATCGAGGACACCACGGAGAGCTCCTGTCCAACATTGTAGAAACAGCTGATGGGACCTAAAGCACTAAGGGTCGTTGTGAAGGCCATCATATCAGCTTTGTTCAGACTTGCTCTTTAACTGCTACTTTTCTATTCTTACAAATTTTAATGCCAGCCTTTTAACATAAAATTTCTTCTTTTTTTATGATAGTGTTCACCCCTTGCTTATTAATTGCTACATACAAAAACTTCCACCAATTTCAATGGTTACTAATATACCCAGGTAATAGTAGGGGCTGGTGCCTGCAGACTGTTTCTACTGTTAACTGTACCATATAGTCTTTTCTCTGAAACTGGAATCGGGAATGTAAACACATATATAAGTTCATGATTTTGAGTAATTTTGCCTATCTGACCATGTCCAATGGGTTTCAGCCTGTCATCGTAGACTTCTGGATTTATCCTTAGTATACCTTAAAGCTGGCATACAGACATCTGAGACCTGGAAACTCTGAGGTCTTGAAATGGCAAGAAAAAGTTAAAAATAGCTCCTTTGGTGCCTTTGAGCCTCCTGGCTACCTTAAGGCAGCATCATAAATGGTGCTGCTTAGAGAAGTGGTCTGACTCCCCTCTCCACCCTCACTGTGTCCCCTGTGGCTGTCATGCCTGGGGTTGGACCCTTGCAGGATTTGATGAGCAGCAGCAGTCTCACAAAGGAGAAAGTTGTCCCAGGTAAAATCCTGGGAAAATTTCCATAGATTTTAGGGGGCCTGGAAGTCATCTTACATGTAGGCAAAGAGCAGATTTCTATACAGTGGTAATATCTCTTCTGATACAAATAGCCTTTTAAAGTCACAGAGTGCAAGTTAGAAGGAAGTCAGGGCATGTGTTGATCGCGTAAATGTTTACTTGCATTTTTACTCTTCTCTGTTAGTTAAAGTACAACACTTAGTTTGTTCATCAAGTCATTTAAAAACTGGGAAAGGCAGCAAGAGAAGATCCTTGGAAAATAAAAATACATGAACAGTAACTGCTAAAACATTCCTTAGAGGATGAACATGGTATAAAATCTTTTGTGTTGGAGCTCAGTGTACAGCAAAACAGAAGAAATCATCACTTCTAAAAGTGGCTTTCACTAATAATGTGTTAGTCCTTAAAGTGCAATTTATGGACAAGGCTTTTTAAAATACGCTAAGTTTAGAGCTGCAAACCTAAAAAGTTTGCCTGACATTTAACACTGATCAGGCCTCAGAAGTTCCCAGTGAAGTATCTATTTCTGAAAATTTTGTTGTTTTCAGAATAATATGAGCATTTCTTTGCATAGCACTTCAAGGTATCATCTTCATCGTGTACATGGAGAGATCTTGAACTGAAATTCTCCACTTAAACAGATTTGGGAGTTTCTGACCACCAAACTGGTAGGGGTGAGTTATATCTCGGAGACACAAGGTCATGCCAAATACCTGCAGGTGAGAAAACTACTGCTTTGCGGAGAGTCAGAGTGTTTTTCTTGCCCCTGAGCTCCAGCTCCCAGGGGGATCTGTCAGACGTTCACAGTGAGGTCCCCTGACTCAACACCGGCACGTCGCGTTGCTGCACGCCGAAGGACACAACACGGTGTCCCTCACGCAGTCGCCCGGTGTGGAGTCAGCTCCCAGGTGGCTGGAAAGCACGGGCACAGGGTGGGAGAAAAAGCGGTAAAATGTGAGCTGGATTTGGTTATATTCTAATTTAGTAGGAAAGGCAGGGAATTAACCATGAAAACAAAAAAGGGGGCTTCAGTGCCCATTCCCAGGAGATAATAACGGCAAGACTGCGCTAAAGTGTTTGCAGGAGAGAGAAAAAAACAGAAGGAGAGTCTAGTCCCCAGGATGAGAGAGAAGATGGGAAATTCAAAGCTGCAAGTTAGAGAAATGAGGAATCAGCAGCTGTGACCACTTGCTTAATCTGCAGTACCCCTACAGAAAGTAATAAATTAAGTTGCAGTAGCTGTAAGGGTTAAATACTTTGTTTTCAAATATTTCTCATAATTTACCCATGCCTCGCACAGAAATGCATATGTTAGCCTGAGAAAAACTGATGCATCTAAGGATTGGAACGGAAAGAGGAATTTTGATCAGATTTGACATCCTGAAGGGCTTGTTCTCTGATCAGGGAAGAAAAGCAGTGTTGCATTTTAAAAGAGATTTTCAACTGAAAATATTAATTGGACCTCACTTTTAAAGTGTTTCAAATCCTCTCTGGGTACAATATAGTGCATACAAAAAAAGCCTGTGATATTTTGATGTTTGTTTATCTACGTGCTGTCCCGAAGTATGACAGAACATGGGGTAAATTATGAATAGCACGTGGGCGCTCTGCTGTTGCACTGCAGGAGGTGCGGTTAGAAGAAGATTTTAAAGTTCAGCATTTTGTGTCTGTCAGTAACAAACGAAGCCAAAGGAAAGGGTTTGAATGTATGTCTGCAATTTATTTCTGCACAAGCTGTGGTTTGGTCTTCTGTAGGGCATTTTCTCTCTGTCTTCTTGCTTTTGCAAGAGTGTAAGTGAAAGAGACAAGGGTAAAAAGTCCAGCTGCAGTAACTTCATTGGCACAAGGGTTTTATCCACGTTGCTAGTGTATTGAATACAGTAGAAGCTACAGGTTTCCATGAAGAATCTGCAAGTAGTATTTTTCTTCTTATATTACTGCGGTTAAACACCCAAGATATCAGTGTTTGCATTGATCATCTAAGGAGAATCCATGCTTTATCTTCTTTAACAATGAACTTTGCTCAGAAGAATAAACTGAATGGATATTGATTTTCCTCCTTTTGAATCCCAGAACAGTATCATCTAGAGATCACTTTTTTGTTGTTTAAAATGTGTGATTGAAGTATTGTTGTTCACAGGTGACCAATGTTTGGGATGGGAGGAGCGAGAGGCAAGCGTGTAACACCTGGTAGTAAGTTTGCAAATGAATTGGAATGATTTGAGATAACAATAAATGACAGCTGTAAAAGTAGGAATTACTGATACTGAGATAAAATATTAAATTGCATCTATTTAAACAATTATTAATTAAACTGTCTATTTCTGCATAATATAATATGACTATTATTAAATTCACACAATTCATGCAATTAAGCGTGCCTATTTAAACTGGGGACTGCTTTGTGGAGAAGAGAGGATCTCAGCTCCTGAAAAAAAAAAGTGTCTGCCAAAATCCTCCATGAGTCACAGTCTCTCTGGGCCTCAGTTTCCTCCTCTGTAAAATAAATAGAATAACCTGATTTTTCCCCCCACTGAGCTGCTATATTAAAGCATCCTTTTTGTAAATCCAGTAGAACGATACAAAATGTTCTAATGTTCTTGGGCTTGTTGTTCTGAGCATTTTCTATTTTGAATCCTTGTGCATTTTTAGATGGGAGGCAGAAGTGGGTCATTCCCTAATGATCTTGTTATGGAAGTCTTTTGCTTATATAAGGACCTCTAATTCTGCTGCCGCTCTTGTCCCTTAACAGCGACAGATTTGGCCAGCACTCATCAGTACGTATTTATTTTAATATGTCACAGTGCCTTCTGCCCATGGGCTACTACCTTGAACTGTAAAATAACTTCTATGAGTACTTCAGTAAAAAAGAAGGTCCTGTCACCAAAGACGTAGTGGTAGCACAAAACATCAGGAACTCTGACCCAAGAAACAAAACCTAATTAATCAGACCCTGCAGCTCAACCCAGCTTGCTGTTCAACAGCAGTTTTGATTAGTAGGGCTAGAGGCAAAGACGACCTTTTTCTTCAGTGCTTAAAAAGAGAAGAAAAGGAAATGCATGTATACATTTGACACAAGCCAGATTACTTTTGTTTAGGCTGGGTGTCCTTGAATCACAGGACAACTTTAATGACCATTACCACTCTCTCAGTGATTAAGTAAATGAACTCGAGAAAATGAACTGCTGGGTACATTCCCAAACACTCGGTACAGTTTATTGAAACTGATCAGTTTAAACAAGCAGTAAATTGAGATTCACTTCAACCTCTACCTATTTGGTGAATACAATTAGGGAAGACACTCCCTAGCTTATGGAGAAGTGAAGCTGGCTTTCTGTACTGACAGAAAGTGAAAATCTTTAATGCATCAATGTTGGTAATTTACATTCAGTGTTGGGAATAAAAATCTAAAAGACATGGGTGTCTTCTGGAGCTCCAGAGAGCAGCACGTACATCAGCTCAGCAATCACTGCTGCTAATGTGCCGTATGAGGAATGCGTATTCAAGTCAGTGCCTAATGCAGTGAGAAATAAAAACTGCAGTTGTTAACGCATCCTGAACTGAAATGAAATTTGGGCCTTGGTGGAGAGAAATAAAAGACAGGAATACTTAGAAAGTAGGAAATGTACTAAGAAGCTGCCTTACCTCCATCCAGTTCTTCGGCTCCAAAATGATTCCTGTAGAAGAGCATAATCTCTATCTTGTAACACTTGTAGATAGTCACTAAACAAACAAGCAGCAGCAGAATAGCACCAAGCCCACCAGCAAGCTCAACTGTGTACATCAGCTCTGCAAAGAATTACAAAACGCAATAACAACCACATTCCAAACCAGAGAAAGATTAGCAGCAGACCTCGCACTTATGTTAAACATTAAAATGAAATAATGAATGATGGGTTATTTATGTATTTATTTCGTTATAGGGCCCTTGAAGAAACACCTAATTAATAGATTTTTTTTCCTTTAATAAAATAGTTTTTCCTCTGGTACACCATTTGAATTGCTCATTTAAAAAAATAACAATTGCTGGGGATGCCTGTGTGTGTTTGTATGAGTTTGTGCATATATATAAGAGACATTTGATAACTCTCTTCCTTCTCTCTCTCTGTAGATAGATCGCAGTTTGCTTTACACAGATAAATGTTGACATTTCACTTACAATGAAAGCAGAGGTGAATGTTTCTTTTTTGGGGACTATAATGCAAACACAGCTCTTCCCTTATTCCACACACAATAAGATGAGTTTCAGTCTACCGGATAAGATTATACTAAGGAGTTGATTTTTTTTTTTTCCGAAATAAAAATAAAAATAAAAATTTTTTAAAACCCCAAAAACTTGAGAGATGTGAAGACAAATTATCCAAGGAGTCCCACAGCCTCACATCTCAGTTATGTGTTAATATTTTTGACACGGTTTCCAAACAGTCTGCAGTTCTTCTTTATTCTCCCCTTTCCCCCAGTGAGGTTGGCTTACTTGTAGCCACAGCAAACCACCCCAATTTGTCCATTCTGACATTCCCATTCAGACCGTGACACCCTGGTGTCTTTGCTGCACTCTGCCACTGACGACTCACATGATGGATTGAGATCCTCGCCGTGTAGCGCTGTTCCTGAGGACAGGGACTCTGGCCAAATGTGGCCACAACCCTCTACCACCAGCAGTATCCTCAGAGGGGCCACTTACCAGTGCACAAGTAATATGCCATCATGGACTTTCACCACCCCTCCCCCACCCCCAATCTTAACCATTGCATGCCCAAGGAAGCTCACACAGTTACATGACATCCATTTTGTTGTTACTTTTCATTTGCTTATTGACTGAAAACTGGCATTGTTAAAAAAGAAGGGTGGGA
>NW_009189026.1:8161-30270 GCF_000690835.1 Fulmarus glacialis
AATGAGTAACAAATGGCATATCTTAAGACCACCTGTACTTTTCCAGTATCACTCAGCATTGAGGAGTGCCAAGAAATCAAATCTTGGAAATCCAAGATATACAGTTTGCTTCATAAAAATCTGTCCTGAAGAAAGCTCAGTTCCATGTTATTTTCACAGTATCCTCTTCCAGTGGGCAGCTTCTGTCTGAGTGAAGCAGGATAGCCCTGAAGTCACCTTTTTCTTGTGTGTGTGTGGTTATGTAGATATGTTACTCCAGCACAATACAATTCAATTAGAGAAATAAAAGGTTAGAGGAAAAAGTGACAATTCCATTTATTTTGACTGCGTCTACTGAGAATCACACACTTTTTTATTATTTTGAGGCAACTGTAAGAAGATTTCATTGCTCTCTAGAAGACACTAAAAGTGTAATAAAATAAAATAAAAAGGCCTTTATATTCCATGTCATTCTCTCCAAAACTGTGCTGGAAACTCCTTTGTGTTAGATATTTTTAAGACTGGCAAGGTTATTTCAGACTTCCAATAATTTTCTGGTCCAGGGAAGGGAATGTTATTAAAAACACCCAACAAAAAATTGTTTGCATGGACAAGTAATACAGTATTTTAGAACATAAATGGAAATGGAAATTACTCTGCACTGGCTTACTGTACCCTGTTTATCATTTTGTACTACAGGTGACGCAGCTGTTCAATGGCAACTAGAAGAAAGGCTTTAATATTTTGGGTTGCTAGGAACAAAATTCTCTATTTACGTGCCTGCTGTTATGACTCATTAAAGGCAACGAAAAACTTTACAACTGGAAAACAAAAGTTTTTCCTAAATTAATTATTTTGAGATTAAATGGAAAAAATAACTGCAGGTAGTCATCTGTTCTCTGTCACTGTGCGTGAAATCACACTAATGCACTGCATCGCTTTTGCCGTCAGAGAGTCCCTCTTAGTTATCTATTTGCCCATGAAATAATTCAAGATTATGCCTATATTTTTACTTCAATAAAGTCTATCTGAACACACACGAAACTGCCCTAGATTAGGCAACCAAAGCAAACAGCAAAATTCTCTGAGTCAGCCTGAAATGTATTAGAAATTGTCTTTTTATGTGCTGCTGCCAAGCCCATCGTGATCACTTATGAGCACAAGGATAAGGTGGTTCTTTCTTAAACAGATTTGTTTGCAAGGTAAGTTTCATGCTCTGTCCATCTAGCATAGCAAGCTTGTATTTTCCTCCAGGCTGGACAGCGTCTGTCAGCACATGTTCACTCTCTGTCTTGGGTGCTATTTGTCAGGGTCCAGAGGCAGAGAGGAGCAGAGATCAGCCCGCTAGACTGCTGCATCCTGGCACCCAGCTCTGCAAATGCCTGAGCTAACCCCCAAAGCGCTGGAAGCGG
The DNA here is from genome assembly GCF_000690835.1 of Fulmarus glacialis. NCBI lineage: Eukaryota > Metazoa > Chordata > Aves > Procellariiformes > Procellariidae > Fulmarus > Fulmarus glacialis. The sequence continues at coordinate 9,553 of NW_009189026.1, forward strand.
GACAGCCCCACGGGAGGCGGGACAGGTCGGCCTGGGCACGGCGCCGCGCCAAGCTGATTGCTTTCAGGCCTTGAGTTAGTGTTTCTGCAGGACGCTAAACCGTGCCCCAGGGGGACACTGGCTGGCTTTGACCTGCCGCGGGGATTTTGTGAACAGTGTTACCCTCTGTTGCGCTGAGCTGAAGCCGTGAGGAGCAGAAGGCTTGGTCCTGCCTCTGCTGTCGGCCCCTCGGGTGACTGAAGCCATTTCACATTTCTGTGCCTCGGTTTTCCCAGTGTGAACTGGGGAGGGTGCGTCTGGCTCCTTCGTAGGAGGGGTTACTCCTGAAAGGTGCTCTGCGAAGGCCAAGGGTGTGGGTGAAGCGTATGTCAGCAGTGGCGTAGTGACTGTGGAAGCTAAGTTACAGTGTAACGGCAAGGTTAGAGTGTAAGGCTACCTTCACAGTAACAATTTTTTCTGCTGCCTTATTCTGCCTTTTGCATTGCGATTTGAGTACAGATGCTGCAGCAGGCATTACAGTCCATTTGAAGTGTGATCTGTTTTTCCTGAAAAAAAACTCCATGCTAAAAAAGATTCAATTTCAGCACAATTCCACATCAGAGGGGAGCGAAGAAAAGTGCAAACCTTTTAAAATCTATTTAGCCTCTGCGTTACGTTGCTCAAATTACAGACCTGGCCCTCCTTAAGGAGCTGAGGCTGAATGTAGAAAATAGTAGAGGAAAATTACTCGGCTAACCCACAGGGGGACAGGCATTCTGTTAAACACAACAAATGAGCGAATGCCAGGGAGTTACATCCAGAAGCACAGCAATCATTTAGTTACAGGCAATTAACAATAGTCCTCCAGTAGCACAGGAACAGTTCTACTCCAAGGGAAAACACATTGATTACTGCTGCAGTAGTAGATTGGTTTCTGAATAAATAGCTTCAATTTAAAACAAGATTTGTTACAAGCATTTTGACCAATGGCTACAATTTTTTCTCTTTATCAGGAAGCTTTGGCCAAGCAACCCAGTGAAAGAGACGGCTAATTAAAACAAAGTACGCGTCCTCTCCAAATATCCGGCACAATACGGCTGGTAATAAACGCACTCATTTTATTCTGATACTATTCTAATTATTGGGCATATTTGTAGGATATATGTTTGATCTTCACCTGGCTTTAATATTTGATAAACTTCCTTTCTCTGTGTCATGCAGGTAATTCACTTATCGTAGCTGGAGTTGTAACAAGAAAGTAAATAAAAGGGTGCCTTCAAAGATTCATATCTTTTGACTTATACGACATGCTTCAGGGACTTTACATTTAATGATCTGTGATAATTTAAAATTAATCTTATTCTATTCATTAGTCCACATACAGCTGAGCTACTAAGAAAAATAATTATATTTCAAATATTCTTTTTTTGTGATTTATAACTTTTCGAGGACAGGTGATTTATAGCTGTGTATTCAATTTCTGAGCCTTTTTCAAAATCCAATTACAGTCTATCTAAGGTTTCAATTTTGCAATCACTTACGCAGATTGCTTAACTTCATGGACTATAAGTAATCTCTCTGAAGTCAACAGGACTATTCACAGAGCTTCAGGTTAGCACATACATAAATCTTTGCAACTTTGTGGCCTAAACTCATTTCCATTCTCTTCTTGTCTTGGACGATTTAACTCACAAAGCTACAAGGTTTGGTTGGAGACAATTCTCAGTTTGTCTAGGTATACTTTCATAGGCTTCAATTACTAAATGAAACATAAAGGCAATGAATATAATTTGGAAAGGGAGCAGTTGAAGACAATACTAAAGCTCTTGCGATGGCACCTGAGAGAGGGTGAAGAAGGCAGATACTGACAAGCAATGCAAGACTGATGTGTCATGATGTGCAGCTTTGGCTAAAACCAGGTGTGTTTCTTCTAAAGGAAGAAGGGGACTGGCTAACACAGGAATACTCATCTGAGTGTCATTTCAGACATCAGCAGTAAACAGTAGGCAGAGTTTAGGTTAGGAAGAAAGAAGCTCACAGTTTGAAAAAGAAGTATGTGCTTTTTTTCTCTTTTTTTCCTCTGTTTAATACAGTATTCATTATGGCATGGCTGTAAAACAATTTATCTTTCCCAAGTATAGCATAGGGAACCACAGCTTTATACAGCATATGCATATCCAATATGCATATATAAATACATAAAATCTATTCTCTGCTTTTTAGGATTTTTCGTTTGTTTGTTTCAATGTGCCAAACAAAATCTGTTTGTATTTAAGGTACCTAGATGGCTTTATGATATTGTTGTGAATAATTACTGATGGATATTGTAGGATAATAATACTTCTGATACCAGGAGAAACAGATTTGGGATATTCATTAGCTTGATTATGAAACTATTCCTTAGCACAAAGTATATGTTTTCTGCCAGCATAGGCCACACATGCCTGTAGATGTCTGCAGTGTTGACTTAAGATGTCTAAATTTAGTTACAGTTTTTAATATTTATTTTTTAGTTCAATATATAATATATATTCCCAATTCATCTGTGAAAAAGGACTAGTCGGGTTCAGGATTATATGTATATATGTGTGCAAATACAAGACAGGGATCTTGTTAACCTATTCATCAGTATGGCAGGCAGAATATCTGAGCCTTGGTGCTGTTGGATTTCTCAGTGTTATTAGAATAGAGATAGTAAATTACTGTAATAGAAGTATATTCTTACCGATGACATTTTTATTTCTTCTGAGAAGTGCGGGATACCTGTTCCCAGCAGTAGAATAATTACACTGACTATCTCCAACAGTATGTTAGCTCAAAAGAGGATAAGGTTGAAAAAAATGGATGCTGCAATGTTACTGAAGTTTACTACATTTAAATACAGAACCCTGCATTTTAAAGGCAGTTTATACTTCACGTTGAAGGAAAAAAGTCATCATGGTGCGGAATTGCATTAATCACTGGTTAGCTTCCCCAAATAAATGAATTGTGTATGACTTAAAATCTTACTGATTAGGAGAGCTTCTATTTGCTTATTGCACACTAAAGAAAACAGACAACCCACGCAATTACTTCTTTTAGATCTTCTGAAAGAAATGAATGTAAGAAGCACTGGGAGGTGCTAAAATGTGGGGATAAATGGAGTACCAAGTTCCAAGGATGTAAGATCATAGAACATACTGTTTACATTTTTTCTGAGGATAGCATTAATGAATAATTTAGCTCTGCATGGATTATGGGAACAATTTGTGACATTTTATCTTAAAATATTTTCATCCTTGCCAATCAAGGTTAGAATTGCACTTAGACATTATATAAAGAGAAGAATTATGATAAAAGTGGTACAAAGGCTGTTTTAAAAAGGAATCTGTTAAACAAATCAACTTGTTTGACACTTTGTCAGGGGAAAGTTAGATCTAGGCACATGTTAAGTAATCCGACTAACCTTTTTACTGGAAATGTCTTAGTCCGATTTTCTAAAGGATGAGAAAAACCCTACTGATGAAGAAAATGGTCTTATGAAGGGTTTCTGTCAGGCAGTAGTCTTTAGGATTCTACTGATTTACTGGTTTTAGATGAGATTTAGTGTAAAAAGTCACTGTTGGTTAGGTTTGGGACAGGAAGGGAGGTGATATTTGATTTTTGGCCCTATGTCATGAACCTCTTGGGTGACTGAACCTTTGCACTGCCCAGCGCAGTGGCAACCTGAAGGCTTCTTCAATGGCCATAGGGGGATGAAAAATCAATTCCCATCAAATCAAGTCCAATTTCAATTCCAATTCTAAAACCTGGTGAGGAACTCGGGGAAGTTTTTCCTGCAGTGCGGAATAAAACCTGAATGCTTTCTACACTGGAAGATATACATGTGTAAAGTTTTAACTGACTAAGTGGGTCAGAGTTTTACAACAGTTTTGCTTCCACTGAGACTCAGAGATTTGCTGGAATATTCAAGTAATTAGGACCAATTAACAGAAATTGAAATATAAAACTCATTGCTCTCATATCTCACATGATGAGCTCCCATTCAGAAATTTCGGAAGCTTTACGGCAAAGGGAGCTATAACACCTGCGGTTTCTTTGCAGAGGTTAGAAAAGAACTAGTTTCTTTTCTCTTTTAAGTCTTAATTGTCACTCACCACTACCACTGTGTGAAATCATGTCCTAGTGACTGAAAATGCTCATGAGATCAAAAACTTAACTTATTCAAGTCCTTAAGTGTAAAACGGATTTACACTGTTATGTGAACGACACTGTAATTTAAGGTGCTCATCAGCAATTCCGTTATCATTAATAACCGTAAGAAGAAAATTCAGAATTACTTGCCATTCAGAATTTGCTATTAAATTATGCAGGAAACATTAATATGATGTTTATGCATTAATAAATGATGAGTTTAAAGTATGCCTACCTATTCATAGGTTTCTTCAAGATATATTTCCTATAGGAAATATTGTTTCTTTTTCAAATATATATTCTCATGGGCAATTTCAAACAGAATAAATCTCTTCTTCTAAACAATTTATTTCAGTGAAAGTCTTTTTATGTCCCAACAGAAAAAAAGTTGTTTTAACCATCCCTCATTAGCTTATAGTCAACAAGACACATATATGCCCATTGAGAACATCTATGTCAGAGGAAAACAAACCCAAAACATAAAAGAGGCCCAGGACAGGAAATTAGACAGCACTGAGAAAATGGGAAGAAAGGGAAGGAGATACTTTGAAAAGAATGCATGAAGTGTGTTGCCTGCTCTTAGTTCTGGTGTCTGTCCCATGAAAAATACAGGTATATTATTAAGCTTTTAAAATAATAGCAATAATATATTTATTAAAAAAAAAAATGCCAAGATAGAATTTGAGGTTATTTTTACTTTAGAGTTTTAGTTGCAGACATGCAGACAAGAATTTCTGCAAAAATAATCACATAATTAGATAATAATCTGTGTTTCCATCATAGTCTATGATGACTACAAAGGCTTTGATCCAGCATGAAAGTCACACTTTTCAATACATAGCATTCTTTCTCCTTATGCATTACATTTTTATCTACTACATTGATAGACTATGGGCTTTTCTTCTTGAATGAAAAAACTGTGGAAAAAATAGAATTATAGTGTGTGATCCACCCTTTATATCACGTGCAATATGTGGTCTGCTGTTAATAATTTTGTGCTTAGCTGCTGTCACTACCACTCTCAAAATTAATTTCTAGAAGGTTCCTCTACCTGGCTGAAGATTAACCTGTAACTGCTACAGATGATCAATGACAGCTATCACCAGTAAGTAACAAAACCAGCCTTAGATTATAACAAGTAGATTTTTTTTTTTTTTTCTCAAGCAAAAGAGAAAATAACGTGATTATTGTAAAGGTGATAGAAAGAGATTTGGCCAACAGCTGGAGGAAAGGAATGAAAGTTAAGTCTCCTAGGTTCTGATCCCTCTCTTTTGCTGATTATTTTCAGACAAATTTTGTAGGAATGGACCAGAAAAGGAAACAGCATCAGCATTGTCATGCTTAAAATGCTCTACTGCCTTTAGCTCTGAGTTAAATGCTCCCTACGCACAGCCTCTGAGGAAAGTTAGGAGTCTAAAAATGGTTAGCCGGCTGCACAGAAACATAGATCATAGGTTTTCTCCACTGGCAGTCAGAAAGTAAAAGAAGCTCAGGAGAAAATCGGGGCTCGGCTCCCCGATTTGCAGAGGACTGGCGTCTGGGCTAGAGGGAGGCGCCAGGGGCCCCAGCTTTCTCCCGGTGCTGGATACCCAAACTGGGTTCCCTTTTCCTGCACAAGTGGTGCTGGAGTCTGAGGGGGCTGTGTTCTGCTCCCCTCCCGAAATTCCTCTCAGGAAAGGGGAGGTTCTGGCTTTCTGTTCTGGTGCCACATCAGGGAAAACAGCTGAAAGGGCCAGGCGGTGGTTTGTAGTGGGGACCACCATCGGACAGACCCTGCTTGTGTTTTCTGTGAGGTGAGTGCGTGTCCCTGCTGGGCTGGCCGGAGGGAAGAATGAAGAAGATGCATCCAGGTTTTTGCTGGTGATTTAGACTCTGAAATTCTTGCCCTTTCAGGGCCTGTGTAATTGCAGGCATATCCAAAAGCTCCCCTTGGAAGTTTAAGGTTACAGAGGATATATTGACCAGGGTGAAGCAGCAGTTGCAAGGGTGTTGGAAAAACTTAAATTTTGTACCTGAATCCTCACTGTGCCGTTTACCCCTAAATACCTCTTTTCCCAGGAATGCTCCTTGCTCACACCTTTCTGCTTCCCTGTCCCTTCTGATCCTGGTGATAATGTACCACATATGAAGTTTAAGAAGGATTATAATTTCTTTTTCAAATATCCAGTGAACATTCTAGAATCAGCATTTTTGCTGGCTTATACTGCTGGAAAAAAAGATCACTAACTAGAAAACCAGCCAAAACTAATACCTCTGCAAACGCCTTGGTGTTCAGGAAGCAAATTTACCTAATTATTAGGTCCCAATTGTTCTAAGTGAGCCAATAATCAGAAATTAATAAACAGCTAACTCATTCCTAGCAGAGACTAAATGTGGATCTAAACAAGGAAACATAAAATGAAATGTTGTCATGGTGATATACAGGAGACTATGCAAGCAGTGCAAAGCTCCTTGTCCTAGGAGACCTGAGAGACTAGCTCAAATTTTTATCTGTCATGGTTAATTTATCATTTCACTGAAACAGTTGTCAACATGCAAAGTATGTAGAAGGCTTGTAACAGGTATCTTTTGTTTTTTGAGGGCACAACAGATTTTGTCTCCAAATCACAATTTCAGATTCAGCCTTACTTAAAGAGGGAAAAAAAATATTTGGGGGAGTTTTTGCTATTTTTAGCTTTTTACTATTTATAAGGGCAATTAAATATTGAGATTACTTCCTCTTAAGCATGAAGCCACATACTGTCTTGTGTTTGACACACTGATTTCTCTAAGAAAGGAAGCAAGCAAAGTACATCCTTGCAAAATTCATGCACGCACACTGTTAGATTAAAAAGATGGTGGTCAGAGAACAGAAAAGACTTATGTGTTGTCAGTCTTGGAGCTACTGCTTGTATGGAAGGGAAAACAAGGACTCACCATCAGCATGTGACTTAATACATGTCAGTTAATTAAGTATTGGGTTTTAAGTAATTTAAGTAATTTAAGTAATTTTTAAATTCTTTATTTTCAGAGTTCCATGCACTAATTTCATTATTAAAGACAAGCCATTGAATTTCAGTGTTTGTTGGGTTAAGTTCTTGCTCTGGGTTCAAATGTCTCTGAATTAGGAGCATATGACTAGCTGGTAAATTGTTGAGGTTCAATTACTTAGTAAGTTAATTTCCCATCTCAGTAAATTCAAGAAAATGTGGCAAATGGCAGGCTAAGTAGAACATCTGGTTATTTACATCTGCATCTCTTAAGAAGCAACGACAATAGTTCAGAAATAGTTCATGACTACAAATTAGTTCTATTCAGTTAACTGAAGGTACACAAAAATACGTTTAAATAAATGAGTCACACTACCTTGATTTATGGCTTCCTTTTAAACTTAGACAGACTTTGCATGCTACAAGACTAAAACTGGGGAAGACATCACTGCTTTGATACAAATTGAGATGCCACAAGTAGTTCAGCACTGCAGTAAGAACCTGGTTTGCTAACCTTTACAAACAGTCTAAAAAAAGCACAGTAATGACAGCGAAATACAGACACTGCTCCTGATTATTCTTTGCTCTCTTAAACCAGCGGGGTGCTGCATGAGGGTGGGGAGCGTCAGGCCCAGGCATGTGGAGCAGCTTCTGGGAGGTAAAGTGAACAAAGTGGATCTGGGAACCTTGCTTTGCAAGAGATTCTCCACCTCTCCATAATTATCTCCGTAGGAGATGGCTGTGGCCATTAGGCAAGCTGGAATCACGGGATGTGAGTGGTGAGTAAAAACAGGAAGGTCCTTAGAAGTTTCTGTCATGATACTTCACTTCAGAAATGTTGGTGTTAAACAGACATGTTAGAAGGAAAATGTCCACAGTCAGGCTATGCAGGAACTCTCCTGGCATGGGGTTTAGGTGGCATTTCTGGCAGAAGTGGAATGTATTTTTGTTGGCTTTTCTAATATTTGATTTTATTTCTTACAGAAAATTATTACAGTTATATTACCTGTGGCTTCCTATTATTTTTTTCTCTGTTGAGCCTTTATTGGTTTTAAAGTTCATGAATTATTAAAAGCATCTTTTATATAAATATAATTAAAAGGTGTTACTGTATTTTTCCCAGTGACAGCCAAAGTTAACAACAACCTTTCTGTTTTATTTTGAAAGTTGTACAAATGTCGGGGGGAGAAATAATCATCGCCTATTAATATCTCCGGAAGCCAAAATTCATGCTTGCATCGGAAGGAAGCTTTACAAACTGACCGCTCCTATAATGTACCATTTCATGGAGAAAAGCTGCATATTTACCCCTTTTATGTAGAAGAATGCTAGCATGTCGGCGTCCATTTCCATTCTCAACGTAGCATGAATAATTCCCCAGGTCTGCCTCTTCCACAGAGTCAAGAATCAACGAGATGGAAACCTCCTGTTCCCCGAGATGTTCCTTGAGAACCCTGAGAAAAAAGCAACCATCGCTACTAGTCTGCTTGTATCATAGCAGAGCATTAGATAATCATGACATAATAATGCTACTTACAATTCACAACTCCCTGGCTTCAAATTTGGCTATGGTTTGATGAAATCTTAATTAAATTATGTCATTCCCTTTTCTTCCTCACTTCTAATGAGGAGGTTTGGCTTTGTAAATGTTAATGAGAGCTTCAGTTAATTTTCTTCTTTAAGCTGGATGATGTGCACACTGATGATATACTATTGCACACTCTGATGGAGACCCTGATCAGTAGTATGTGAAATCTTGAAGTGTTAGAAGAGAGAAAAGTGAAAACAGTTATTTTGGGGTTTAGGGTCACGCTAGGAGTCTGGGCCAAACACACTATTTGTGCACTTTCTGAGGCTTTTCAACATGTCACTCAGAAACGGTGTGCCAGGGTCTGAAAAACTATTTCTTGAATGTATTATAAAATTCGACTGTGTATTATAAATCAGTAGAAAGAACTGGCATACCAGATGCTGCTCGTTCATATAGATGATAAATAAAAGAAAAGACCTCCTGCATAAGGCTTCACCTGCCTTCGCATTGTTTTCTTTACCTCTTAGCAAGCTCATCAGTGGTTTTAGAAACCCAGCAAATCAAATGACAAACTGCTCTAGGCTGCTCCCTCACTTCACACCTGACAAAAGAAGTGGAAACCAGCCTTCCTGCTCCTCCCTCCACAAAACAAGAAAGTTGTAAGAGGTTGTTGTCACCTTTTTATCAGCTTTCAGAATGCCAAGTCTCTGGCTGATGGGCTTAGGAAAAGTTTTAGATGTGAAATACAGATGATCTGGTTGTCATGTGCCATTTAGTGTATTGGTCTTGAGCTTTACAGAATAAACTTGAAGTACACTGGGGTGAAATATGCTTCCATTTTGCCTATATCTGGGACATGGAGATGACCTTGAATGTCTATGTGGTCTTCTTGATTTTGGTAAAGGAATTGTCTCTGTTACTTTGGTTACACAGAAAAAGTCCAAGGTTAAGCTGAAAATGACTGTGACTTCATGTCTTTTAATGAGATGATAGTAAACTCCTATGTAAGAGGTGAAGTGTAAATAAGTTCATTTTGTTCTATTATAGGCAATCACTGTAGATAACACATCTGTGATTATTTAGCTTCTTTTGTAATGCGCAGTTAGATTTGCCTTCATTTCTGGGTTTATCCATGATGTATAGGCACAGCGATATACACATACAGAATTATAAATGAAAAAGGAATCTCTTCAGATCCAAGCAGATACACTTCATATTGGATAGGAGTTGGTCCTCTATGTCAAGCATGTAATTCTCAATACAAACCCACTTTTTTCTTAACTTCCAAATGAGGCAGCGCTTTTAGGAACAGTAAAAGTACATGATGCGAATTGACAGATCCTCTCTAAAACAAGTATTTCAGCAGACATAAGCAGCCCACATAACAGGATGCTTGGCTCTCACAGGCCAGATAACATCCCAGGAAACTCAGTTTTTTCCTTGAAGAAACAAAATCAAAACATTCCAAAAGAGAAGCCATACTTGAGCATTTATTTAAGGCTCCATGTTTTAAAAGACTTCATTTGAGCTGTTTTCCTTGATGTATTTATTTTTCTTTGTTTCACCTTAGTAACTGTCTTAATGGTTCTTATTGTAGATTGCCACATTTGAAAAAGTCACTATGCAAATTCCAGTCCATTATACTACGGTACTTGCTGGGCAGCTATTCTGCTTTTGCAGCTCTCTAACATCAGATCTGGCTGAGACGTGCATTTTTCTGTTCTTTATTGGTGGAGCTGAAAAGGTAAATAATGGATGTTGCAAAAACAGGGATCAGACCCGAAGTGTTCCTGAGTTAGTCTGTGATAACAAGTATTACATTAACCATCAAAAAAAGATATTGACTGAAAAAACAAAATGCGTTTTCTTTTACCTGATGTCACTTTCCCAGACTCGACTATCATCCAAATCCTCAATAAACTTCTCCCCTTTCATCCAGTAGATTAAAGGACTGACATCTCCGCTATATCCAAAGAAAGCTCGGCAGGTTAGATTAGCAGAACCACCTGTTACAAAGAATGTAAGAAAATATGTTATTTCAAAACTTGTAAGAAAAGTTCCATTTTTGAATCAGTTTCTTTTGTTGATTTAAAAAAATTATATCTGTAGAGACCCTCAATTTCCAGCTGCTGTTGAAAATGTCCAAAAGTATCTACTTGTCTTGCAACTGTTGTTCAATAAATTTTCTGAAAATAAATACAATAAAAATGAAATTAAACGTTACATAAGAACAGGATTCAATTTTGTATTCTTTCACCAAGTTTTCTATGTTTCGTAAGGAAATGAAAGACTGTTTTTTCAAAAAGAGCTAACAACCAAAGATTTCCATGTTTTCTCTGAAAACAGATAAAGGTTAGGTAAAAGACATGCAATCACATCTGTGCTAGTTCAGCTTTGCAACGGTTTCTGCAAAGAGGCCAGTAGATTCCTGTAGGGTACCATTTCCAAGGGACAGCCAGTACAAAGATGCATGCTTATTGCTAAGTTATCTTTGCAGGAAAGTATTAAACACTGAAACAGAAAAAAGAAGACATGGGAACTCATTCTATACATTGTGGGACACATCTCACTGTATGAATGGGAATAACCATTAGGTACACGCAGCAAGGAGCAGAAATTCTATATATGTGCAGCGTTACTTATTTAATCGTTATAACGAAAATTAAAAAAAAAGTAATATACCTTCACTTTGGTTTATTTTCATTGTGTAGTCTTACATTGTGTTAGTACCACTTGGCTTTGGGGTTTCAGCTAGAGCACATACAGGGATTGAACCAGTACTTTGCACGCATTTTGTGTGGGTAAAATTGGATGAAACTAGATGTACTGTGGACAGCCACATAGTTAAAGATCTCCCATTCACTGCTGTAAAGATGTTTGCCTCAACATGCACCAACCCTTCTAAACTGCTTTGTGCATTTCTTTAGCGGATAATTACGCAGTGATTTAAAGAAGTGTTGTCATTTAAGGAATGCTTCCCCCCACCCCGCCCCCGAGGAGAGTATTTTCATGGAGTTTATATTACTGCTGAGACCAAACTCATATTTTATTTACACTTTCAATTTTTGATCTTAGGATTTTAAAGCTGACTGACCACAGCTCCTGGAAAAAAAAAGATGCGTTGTTAACACTACTTCATTCTGTACCAAGATGCCATGAGAAGTCCATCTGGGTTCAATGAATTTCCTTAAAAATACACTGCTTTGGGTCAGGACCAGGTGCTTCTCAAACATATGACATTAATATTAGAAGATCTTATTTACTTTTTAGTATGGCCACAAATGCAGCATGCTGTATAACAAGAAGATTACTTATTAAATAAAAGTCTTATTTATCTGAAATGATTTGTGGTTTTCTGTAAAAGCATCTGACTCCTCTACCTGGCTTGAACTCTCACATCCATGCCATAAAAGGTGCAGAATCAAATGTTTGTAATCAGAATATGCAACATCAAGGCAAGTACCACCTATGTTGCTTTCACAAGCTATTTAGGAGCTGAGCTGCTTTTAGTCATTACAGGAACTTTTGGTTGGTGCCACACCCTTTGCCAGCAATGCCTACTCAGGAGACAGGAGTAACCCAGAACTTGAAACTAGGATGGAGAGGAGGGTCTCATTCATAATAAAAAGGTATGAAATCAAATCTCTGACTAATGAGACATTTTTATAATCTCATCTCATTTAGAGCAAAGTTACCAAACGTAAACTGATTATCTTCAGCGAGAGGGCAAAAACTCTCTTTCTGAAGACAATCACAGCTCCTGTTTCCATACCCTGGGGAGCAATGGTCAGGACACCTCCCTGGAAACCCACCTCCTCAATCTCTACACAGCTCAAGAAGTGCCATTTGGAAGCACTGGAGAGAAAGTTTTTTTGCAATCTTGAAACCATTTGCGGGGAATGAGATAAGCATTGGGACACCACTTAATGTGGGTCAAGTACATGAAAACCTGTAATAGAACACGATAAACTACCTGGTTGTGCACAGGTCATTTTAACAGATGCAAACCCAGTTTCTTATAGCAGTTGCATAGCAGATATAAACTAACTCTTTGGTTTTGCATCATAATTATGATACATGAACATGTAAAAATGAAAATACAAAACCTTAAAGGATTATGAATATCTTGGCCACAGTCTAGCACACGTTCAGGGCTGTGAAACGCCTAGTAACTACAGCATTGGTGGACTCTGATCACTCTCGAAACAGGACAAGGTACCTGCACATCTAAAGCTGTGATAATTAGATAACCCCTATGGCATTATCTACCAGTCTTAGAGGGAAGAGTGCTACCTAATGCATCACTGCCACTTCTTGGGCTTTTTCTGGAGCTTTCCCACCAAGTCAAGCCCTGGTTGAAACTTAGCTTTTAAGAGCTGGCAAGATCACAGCTGGAGGGACTGAGGCTTCTGGCCAACTTATCCATGATTCACAGAGATTAGGCATCAGAGGTGCTAAACCATCAAAGCTCTCCAGGCTCCTGCAGCTAACAGGTACCCACTGAGAGCTGTTTTTTTTGCACTGCGCAAGCAGTGAATATTAACAAGCATAGGTTTGCTTTTTAAAAATAAACATATTTTATTAAGGGCAAAAAATATTAGAAAATAAGTTTGTAAGATTAAGGCTTTTTTCCTCATTAAATTCTTAAATGTTTCCCCTTTAAATACAATATGTAAACATAATTTTAAACACAGAAACCAAAGTTTCCATTCAACATGAAATATTTACACCTGAGAAATAAATTAGGAAGGATGTAATGCCTCTTATTACTGTGTCAATTACAGTCGCTGAGCAAAGGCCACTAGCGTGACAGGTGTTCAGCTATAAATTACCTATACTGTCTACCTTGACCAATCTTCACAATAAGCCAGTGGGAAGTTCATTAGCAGGTCATCAAGAAAGATTCAGTGACCAGCTAATGACCAACTGTGACCATTAATGAGGAGGTCTGTTACTCCAGAGCTCTTTTAGAGGGCAGCGGAGCTCACTTGGTGGAGCAGAGATGCTCACAGCTGCAGGCCCATGTAAGTAATGGGCAAAGGCTGACTGAAGGGCAATATTATGAGTGGACAGAGTATTTTCAGAACACATCTCTTGATCTCTGCTCCAGACCTATCCTCATGTGAATGAGCATATGCTGTAGGATGGGCTGCATTTTTCCCTAGAAGTGCAACTTTGAAGTGAGCGGTCAGAGGATGCTGAGTTTGGCACAGAGCGGCTTCTGTGCATGAGCAGTCTGTTTTTAAGAAGTCTGCATATTTTTAGAAAGCATGCAAAATTTAAATAAATAAATTAAAAATCTGTTTTGCTTCATGTTTAAGCTAATGTACAAAGCAACCTGTCAGCCAATTAATAGAAATCACTCACAGTTAACCCTAAACCCCAAATCTCTCCATGTGTTTTCTGTGCTGAGAGAAACTATAGAAGTGATTTGAAAACTGTAAAAGTTTGATGAATGGATATGTAATGCCTTCTATGCCATTAATTTAAATTTTCCTGTAAATGCTGGATTATTACAGTTTTAAAGTCTGTCTTTGAAGGAATTTAAATACACGTTTTAAATTAACTACTAGGGAAATCCATCTCTCTCTCTCTCTGTCCCCTTTGCAGTGAGATGTTGTAAATTCTTGAGAATGTTTTGTCTCAAGTTAGGTCCTGGGTAAACTGCTTTTTTAATGGATCCTGGAAAAATCCAAAGGCATGAGATTAGAATTATTAAGTGAAACTTGTAGTGTTGGCGTTTTTATTAACACCCCCTCCAAATAAAAAAACAAAACACCCTCAAGAAATGATAAAAAGAAATAGTGTAACTATCATTTTTTACTGTGAAATAATGCAATAAAGATATGTAAGAGAACACCTAAAAAGTAAACATATTTCTCCATCACTCTTATTTCTGAAGATTAATATGCTCTTACTGTATTGACCTGCTTTTTGTAAAAACTGGAATACATAGCACTACATGTTCCTGCTGCTTGCTGTGATAAAGTTGCACTGTCAATTCCAGCCAACAGGGTTCAAGCTAAATTAATCAAAACCACCTAAACCGAGAACAATTTTTGTTGCACAGTATGCTTTCAAGTAGAGCAGAATGTAAGGAGGGACTACAACAAAGTGTACTTCCTTGAAACCAGCAAGTCCCTTCAGGAGAGCAACGCACTCTTTTTGTGTCCATTTTCTCTAATTGGCAACGTTTGGGGCACTTTGCAAACTACTGCTGTGGGAGCCTATGTCCAGGAGAGGGCACTGTCTAACTTCTAAACATTTAAAAAAAAAAAAATCAAAGTAAATTCCTAGTGTATTAGTTCTAATTAAAAACATCAGCCTGCTAAGAACCTGTAGTTGTAATTAGCAAATAAAGAATGTTTCGTAGTTAGTGAAATGTCATCTTGTATGGGCAGTTTTAATTACACTTGCACCATTAGTCATACAAGTTAGCATACATGGTGATGTCACCCGTTCTAGCCTTTGATTTGACAGATTCGTCAGTGAAAGACAACCATTTTTGTTGGCAGCAATGATAATTATCAGACATCTTCTGCAACCTCTTTTCAAAAGAATCCTCAAAGATGTGTTACGGAAGGGAAATGTTTGAGACCCATGATCAACACCTAGTAATATGGAGGGCCAAGAGAGTGGAAATATTAAGTGTACTGAAATATAGGACTTTGTTTTACTGTACAATGTAAACCATTTATAAAACTAATGCAGAAGCAATACCTACATACTTATAAGTATGCAATTTATTTGTAATGTTAACACTTCAAAATGAAATTATAAGAGGTCAAGGCAGACACAATCAAAATCTCTCACACCATTCTTTCCATTCACATTAAAGAAAAAGTACTGACAAAATATCACTCTTCCAAGTGGAGAGATGTAAAAGCTGTGAAATTCCTAGGTGTGATGGATAGGTGGCAATTCTCACAATGACCCACTTGTTTTGCCAATATCATCTGCCAAGCCCAGCAGGCAGAGGGGTAGAAGCCGCTCATGTTTTCATGAGAAGTCTTACGTCCTAAGACAGTTCTTGAAAGCCTTCTTGTAAACATGGTTAAGGAAAAAAAAAAAAAAGAAAAAAAAAGAAAAATAAGGTACCATATACTTTTCAGTCATGAGCCTTGATCATATGATCATATTCTAGGAATATGTAAGTCTTCCCTTAGAGTAGGATGAACTGCAGATATTCCTCTTGATTCCTTCCTTGCCTGCACAAAACATCACCTACTGCTACGCTGCCCTCCAGTTTACATACATATTTTCGCATCTTGGTATCTTGTACTCTCTTACCATATCACAACTGTCTTGCTGTATGTTTCATATAGCAGGTTAGGCCAAATTAAACAAAACAAAAAAAAATGCTGTTTTCTGAAATATAACTGCAAGTTGGGAACTGCTAAATTCTAGTCCTGTCACTGAGTGGTATGTTGTGAAGTCTTTGGCAAGGCATCAGGTCTTGCATCCATACAATTGTGAAGACACAATGTGCAAACTCTCTCTACTTTGAATTCGGTGGATGTAGGTTTGAAAGGGCTGGGTATTATCCCTCCACCAAATATTATCATGCAAACATCATACAAAGTGGCTGAATGTGATTATGCAGCTACATCTCTTCATTAATATACCTGTCCATATTTTGCTATGCTGCAGAGCGGAATGTTGATTGCATGGGACTGAATTACATATTGAATAAGTTCTTCAGGCCATAAATGTGTAAATTTAGAGTACACACAACCATTCCTCCACAAAAAAAAAAACATCAGCTGAAGGTTTGCAACAAGATGAGAGAGAGATTGTAGCTTTTGAACTTTCACTGAATTTGTAGATATCACTATTTATAGGAGAGGCTAAAAATCACTTCCTTTAATTTCTTCTTGGGTTGTTGTTTTTTTTTTTTTTAATGGGGAAAAAAGCTTACTTCTTACTCATTAGGTTTTTCTTTGTTGTTTTTTTTTTTTTTTACTTAGAAGCTATCCCTCTTCAGCATCGGGCTAAGCTCATTTGCCCACACATAGTCATTAACTGCCGAGAAAAGCCCTTTACCCCACAGCTGAATTACAGTTCAACAACAGGACACTTCATGCAGGTGTCTGTATGTTGCTGCTTACATGTTACCTGCCATCAGCCCTGAGATATTTGAGTCTGCAACACTTAATAAGGTGCTATACTAAAACATACATGGTAAGATCTAAGATTAACCTAAGAGTATTACAAATTTTCAGTGGATTGCTTCATAAGTTGTGAAGGAAAAGAAACCCAAATCCTTTCTGGTTTTAATGGGCTCTTTAGCAGCAAGACTGTCAGAGACAGTCGATGAAGACAGCAACCACCACAGCAAACTGCAGAAGAAGTGATGTATGAGACTTTGGGCTTGAAATGCCCGGAACATCTCTCAGGTACGTATATTGTTAAACTAACCTTCATTTCACAAGAGGTAAAAAAACCCCCTTGAACCAATAATCTTGATTTTCCTATCAACCTCTTGATAGATGGTAATGTCAGGCTGATAAATTAATTGTTCAGCAAGTATTTTTCATTCCTTCCTCTTCAGAAGTAGAGGCTGGAGTGGGAGACAACAACTATCACAAACATAAAGCAAAAGTTGCTAAAGAAAAGTACAGTCACTGCAATTGTTTTACAAGCTTGACTTAATTTTTATTCCAGAAGCTTATATTTTCTCATGGGTTTTTTTAGACAAATGCATTTCTCAAACACTTTTTTCCTGTGCCCTCTCTGTCAGATCAAAAAATAATTTCCGTTTTAAAAGTTTAGCTGTTTTTAGATATAAGTCACAAGAAAATATACTAGGTAACAAAATATCTACAATGAAAAAAAAAAAGAAGTGCTTCTAAATGTCAAACTTCGTATGTTTTTTAGCTCTTACCGACTTATGACCTGGGAGCTTTAAATCTGTCTGCACCATGCATAGCTTAATATTGTTCAGTGTTTTGTTTCTGGATTCTTTTTTGACGATACTGACTTTGACTATGGTGCTGTGGCTTTTGCATTTTAATGATGCCACATGGTAAGAAAACAAGCTTAGCTAGCAGCCTGAAGTTCCCTTTGCATAACGGACTTCCATAAGGAGTCCCATATGGGAGACCATACTTCTTATGGTCTCTCTCTGTGCCTCGAAGACGAGGCAGGTAGGTCACGCACCCAGGGGTGCCACTGCCCCACAGCGGTCTCTGACCACCAGAACGGCCTCTTGCGGCTTTAGCTTTGTGAAGTCCTGCTCTGGGTCACATGTTGGGAAACTCCTAGAAAAGCAAGAGGGGTTTCCTGTTTATCTTTTCATATTTCAGGGAGGTTAAATTAGGCAAAAAAATGAAAATAATTCAATGTGTGTCTCTCTGGTAAAGAATATTTATTGGTAAGAAATATATTAAGAACTGTAACCTCCTTGAGTTCTGTAGATGACTCTGGGCCTCAAGAAACTACAAAGCTGGAATAATTTCTCTGTTAGTTAAGGAAGACAGTTTCAAGCCATTACAGCTCTCACAACATTTTCGTCATTCCCATACAAAACCCAGAGGCAAAGCAGCAGCAGACTGAAAGTGGGACTTAGGAGGCTCCTCTGAGTTAGAACGCAGGTGTCACTAGACTTTGTTTTGCTAAGGAGCTACTTGAACATTATGATAAATCCAGTCTGCCCATGCCTATGATGACAATCATTTTCTAATATAGCACACTTGCAATACCACAGCTCCCTTTTCACCTTGCTTTCTTTTACCTGTGCAAGCTGTAGAAATAACTGACCTTTTTTTTTTTTTTTTAAAACCTGAAGAGTCTTGGCCCAACAGATGAAAACATTCAAATCTCTTGCCATGGAGGTTTTGTTATAAATCCTGCTTTCTTGTTCTTTCTGAACAGAATATAGTGGGTTTGCTTTGGTCTCTTGTGGGTGCTAGTCCACGTCAAAAACCACTGCCCATAAATCACGGCAACCAGCTGCAGCCCCAGCCTCCCTTTCAGGTGCACCACACAACGCTTTCTGTACAAGGGAAATGCAGACTATGTCGTAGATTCTAGATTCTAGATAATGATAAGTAACACACTTTTTTCCAAAAGAGGTTAACTCTGGGGAGTTGTAGCAAACAGCTTACTGTGTCAGATCACACTTAAACTAAAATATCAATAATCTCAAGGAACAGATCTGACAATTCAGTTTACATAAAAATTATCGGCTATTCAACCTCTTGCGGCTATTTCAGCCCCTGGCTGTTCAGCTGGCTGATTTCTTCAGATATAGCACTTAATGAACAGCATTAGAAACTGTGTTTCACTATAATGTCTCATAATACCTGCTCTTTAACTGCTTTGGAAAGAAGGATTGTAGTATTTGTGCAATCATTAGATAGTGTGAGTACACATAGCAAATTCGCGGCTTTGGAGTCACACATATATATGAAATAATAAGTTGTGGTTTTATTTTCCATTGGTCAGCCTGACTGCTCTTTTCATCCCTTTGCTCTTTCTTCATGAGTAAGCCTACCATGGACTGAGTAGGTTGCAGGGAATTATTTGGGCAAGGAAGTATTCTGAAAAATACTGTAGAGATGGGCTGCATATGGAAGATTTTTTATAAAAGTAGAGCTTTTGGAAAGTGGCAGACACAGTGTCACCTACACCTGCTAGGTGGGCATTAAGGGAATCGAGACTCCAAATAACAAACAACAAATAATTAAACACTATATCTTCCTCTGGTGAACTTTACTCTTCAGCACACACTGGAAACATTAGCAGTTGTAAGATTTTCGTGAACTAACCAGTTCTGTTAGATAACACCATATGATGAAAAATGTCATTTGGAAAAGACCCAAGCTAGTTAGGCAAGCTAAAAACTACCACTCCCATGAAGCAATGTGGCACAACAGGATAAATACAATTGAAATAAAACACATCTATTACATGAATCGAAATATTTCAATTTCATTCAAAATTATGTGAAACCACTTCTCTGTTTAATTTTTCACCAGGAAAGCCATTAAGCACCACTGAAAATTGGAGCCCTGGTGAACTGAACCTGTTGATTATGAATAAAACATGTAAGTAAAATTAACACCAACTTTCCCTCTTACTGCAAGAAAGCCTCTGAGGGTAAGAAGGTATTTCATTCTTATTCATACTGGGTTTTTCTATGTAAACAAAAGAATGAAAAAGAATGATATACGTATAGTTTAGATGCGCTTCTGCTTTAAATCATGGTGTCCCCACCTTATGCCATGAAGATATTCCAATGGACAGAGAAAATATTAATTTTCTTAGTGCATCCTCAGAAATAGCTGATGTTTGCCATTTAAATAAGTATCACATGGACTAATATCTCTTTATATAATTTAAAAGTCCTATCACATCAAATATTTCTATTGCATAAAAATGTGAATGTATGCTGTTTCTAACAGCACTAGGTTTTCCATTTTTATACCGCAGTCATTACACCATGTAGTCTTTCTATTTCTCTTGCATGTGTGAGTTAGTCTCCTGTTTTCCAAAGAAATTTCTGAAACAAAATCCGTGAAAACAAAACCCTCTCATTCACAAAGATGCAAATGGAGAAACTTGTTTGCTTGTCCGTAACAAACATGCTATACTCTTGGACCATACACATACTGGAATCTACTGCTATTAATCAGCTTCCTTTCCACATGAAAAGCAGACAGGCTTTTTCAGTATATACCTCTATGTAATTGCGTATTGATAGACAACACTTAGCAAGGGCCGCTGCACAAATGCCACCAATGGAATAAAAAGAATCCAGCTAGCACTGCATATGTGCTACCTGAGTTTAAAGGAAAAAAAAGTATAGAAATGGGGCAAACTTGAATTCTTGATGCTATACCCAGCTTTCGGACCTACAGGTATATGAGTAGATGCATGAGAGCTTCTGCCCCACGGCAGGACCTGCTCATTGCTCCCAGCTCCAGAAACCTGCCTTCTTTCACTCTGATTTTTTGGAATAGGTAAAGACCTGTGATCTCCATCCCCTTCCACAGATAGTAGTTGTTCTTGCACCACATGGGCGAGAGTGGGAGAGTTAGAATCATAGAATCATAAAATCATAGA
>NW_009189027.1:0-1561 GCF_000690835.1 Fulmarus glacialis
CAGCAGCAGGCTGCGCAGCCCCACGGGCGGCATTGCAGGGAGCTGGTGACCCAAGAGCACTTTGTCCATGGAGCCAGCCGTCCCTGGAGTCAGTCCTGCGACACTTACTGACCTGTGACGCCAGACGACGCCGGGAGGGTGTCAGAGACGTGTCAGAGCGGTTTAGGATGCTGGCGTTATCTTGATTGTCCAGGGGTATCCTTTATCCCTCATGGACAGCTCTAAGCTTCCCAGAAGCAAAGCCCTTATTTCCAAGGCTGGGCCGCTGCCCTCCCTCCCTTGGGGCCGGGCCTCCAAGCGGGGTTCGTCACCCGCTGTGCAATGAGCCAGTCTCACACACAGAGCCGAGATATTTGTTTCTTCCATGTCTGCACAGAGATGGGTGCTGGGTGGTAACTCCACAAAGCTGGCACCCCTCAGTTCACACACAGTAAGCATTTTATACGTCCCGAGCAACAGTTATCAGTACTTTTTACATTTACACTCCGTCACCCTTACTTCTATTGGTTCTTGCATGACCCGTCTTCACTTGAAGTCACAGTGTCCTTTCTTTTTACTGCGCATATTCAGTGGGGAAGGGGCTTTGCTGGGTAGGGGGCTTTCCTGCCCAGCGGTGGATTTTTTACCATGCTAATTAGCGTAGGTCAAATAGTTGTTTAATAGTTGTTTCTGTTCTCTTAGTGCTTATCTTGGTACTCCCTTATTTGGCCGACTTAGCATGTTTCTTCCCCAAGGCTGTGCCCGGTTCACTCCCTACAGAAGTTGAATAATGTCTTGTTTCGTTTCTCACCAGAGCCTTCCCGGGATTCACCATCCTTGGTGCATCTAATCCCTCAGATAAACAATGTCAATGTAACCTAAAAGCTAACTATTTGATTAGACTACAGCCCCACCGGGGAAACCCCTGCCTGCTCCCTCCGAGAGGGTTCCCTGCCACTGGGGCTTTCCTGGGAAGAAGCAGAGCTGTGCTTCAGCAGGGTTCAGGGCCTGGTTTTCAAGCATGCCTCCTCCTTCGTTTGTGCAGACATACTTCAGTGCAGAGGGTAGATACAGAATCTCCAATACCCGGTTTGAGATTTTCATGGGCTCTGGCAAGTGGCAGAGAAGGAGAAGGTCTTGATGTGCATCAAGGTGACCATGAAAGTCACCGCGTGGGCCTTGATCGAAGGCAAGGACTTTGAATTTGCATGAACTTCGGCATCCTGGTGTGCTGAGGAAGGAGACTGGTCATGAAATTTTTTGAAAACCTCCTCTGAGACGTGGATAAGAGAGATCCTGGCTAATGCTTTTCGCCATGTATGTTTGGCACATTTTCAGTGCTCCCTCTGACTCCTTTGCACCCAGGTCAAAGCCGTAGCCTTCGACAGGTTTTCCAGGTTTTCTCCTGATTCCAGAAAGCCATGCCTCAGAGACGAGCTTATCAGGGATA
The DNA here is from genome assembly GCF_000690835.1 of Fulmarus glacialis. Classification (NCBI taxonomy): domain Eukaryota; kingdom Metazoa; phylum Chordata; class Aves; order Procellariiformes; family Procellariidae; genus Fulmarus; species Fulmarus glacialis. The sequence goes on from NW_009189027.1 coordinate 1,430, forward strand.
TCTGGCACACAGACAGGTCCAGAGTCACCAGAAAGGCACATCCAGGGGTCTGTGACACACTGAAAATCATATCGAGAGATGATGTGCGCCCTGAAAGGCACATTGAGGGGTGCGGGGAGACCCAAGAGGCAC
>NW_009189028.1:0-243 GCF_000690835.1 Fulmarus glacialis
AAGCATCCCTGTCGCCACCCGGACGGCAAGCAAGCCAGTGTGCTTGCCAGGCTTTTTTTTTCCCCCGCGGCGTTGAGAGCCGCGGCTGTTTGCAGCTTTACACAGATGATGGACTTTCCTGCGAGGCCTACGTGTTCAGCTCTTGCACCAGCTGCCAAAACGCCGGTCTCTGCTCTCAGGGCCCCAGAGCTCTACTACAGCTGTACTCACAGCTGTAACTCCTGGGGTGTAGGGGTGGTCAGC
>NW_009189028.1:293-4355 GCF_000690835.1 Fulmarus glacialis
CCCTCCATCTGGGGTGAAACCGTGAATTTCTCCCTGCTGTTTTGCAATCCTCTTTCTGGGAAAGGGGAACAAACCTGCACAGCCTTGAACATCCACCTGTCTGCACAAAACAGCCCCGGGGCTGCAGCCGCCCCCTGTGTTGCGGAGGAGGAGGCTGAAGGGCATCATTAAGGATGATGGAGAGTTTCAGGGTTTGAAATCAAGCTGCTAAGGTCACTTCTATCCCACACACAAAAAAACCCCATTTTAATTAGAGTTTATTTTACCTTCAGCCAATCTCTTTAGTGGGACAAAGAAATAGGGTCTTCAGAAAATAATCATCCTTCCCATGCACATAACAGTGAAGCAGGCGGTCTGTGTTTCCTCCTTTTTGTGGTGGAAAGAAGGTGAAAGGAGAGGGGAGTAATGGTCCTGAAGTCGCAGAGTTCCCTCTTTGCACAGAGATGGGCACACATGGCAATCCCAATAATTAGGGTGCCCTCCTTGACTCTGGCTTGTGTTCCAGTCCGCTCTCCCTCTACTTATCAGCCCTTTCTCACTGCGTGTCATCTGCCCAGAGGTCCACAGCATGGCTGATTCATTTCACTTAAATTCCTCCATCCTCCATCCTGACCCCATGCCTATGTAAGCATCTGCAAAACTACCTTATCATCCTCTGATCAGTTCTAATTTCCCTTAAAATATCTTATATTTCCAAACATCTATGAAAAGCTTGACATTATGTAGACTGATGGTACCTGGAGATGATTTGCCAGTCACACTGCCTAGTATTTTCTTATTGTTTCCTTGCACTCCCCATGCTTCTGGATCCATCTGTTTTCTGTTGTCTAAAAATTGAGTTATAAGCTCTTTGGGACAACAATATTGTAGACATATCCCTGCTCTGTGTTTGTACACATTTAACACAATGGAGTTGTGGTCCCTGAGCAGCATTTTTGGGGCTACAGTAATAAAAATGGTTGTTATTGATACTATGCTACCCAATACTATAAATTTGCCTGATGCTTCTAATTATAAAGCCCTATTCTGGTTATTTATAACTTTGTGGATTTTTATGCTGGGTGTCTGCCTCTGCTTAGATTTTTTTTGGAAAGTTTCAGCAAAAATGGTTATGCTATTTCCCAGAAAAAAGATTAGGAAAAAAGACATTGTTTTGCCAATGTTAATGAATTGGTTGTAAGAATTCTTTTTTGGAAATGCTAGCTTCTCCATGCTTTGACTTGAAGGCTGGCAGGCTGGAGGCATCCTGGTGCCAGACACATAAGCATTTGCCCATATTTGGCTGGGTTTTAAACCCTATTCATTAGTAATATGGTAGAGTTTGGCAGATAAATTCCTCAAAATTCCTGTCTGTCCTGAGCATGTGCTACCTCTTTTGTATGCCAACTGCATTATCTCCACAGAATGACTTGAGCCTTCTGCATCCTTACCAACCCAGGATTTCCTTGCAGATGCAGAAGCTGGCGCATGACTTGTGCCTCCTGTGCCCACACACTGCCAGATCAACAGAGAGCAAGAAACCATCTAACTTAAGTCCAGGCAAGAAAAGACCAAGGTCTCAGATATGTGGCTAGAGAGGACCAATAAGCTGAGCTGGAAAAGCATGGGAGCTGGTGGGTTTTGTCAAAAAGAAAATAAAAGGAGAAACTGGTTGGACAAGAAGACCACGATCTAAAATCAGTAAGGAAGAACAGGGGCAATATGAAAAACTGTGAGACTGGCAAGATCAGAACAGGCAGGGATGAAGAAACTTATGCTGGCTAGATGAAAAACCACAAGGAAGGATGAGTGCAAGGACACAGGTCACCTTTAGACACTGTTGGGATGAGGAGGTAGTTACAAAAGAGAGCAGATTGGATGAGAAGCCAGTCTGGACGAAGGAGGACTGAGGAGGGAGAGATGATTGAGCAGCCTACAGAGACAGTTAGGAATGGGAATTAGTGAGAACTGATTTGAAGAAGGGAAAGATTGAAACAAAGACCCCAAGTGGGAAAGATGATGAGAAGCAGGCTTACTAGATACAGAACTGATTTGGAGAGGCTGGCCATGGAGCCAGGACTGTGTACATGGAAGAAAAGAAGAACAAGGAAATTGGGGACAAAAAGCAGAAACAGGGGAGACTGTGGATGGGAACAGGAAGTTTAGTGTTACGTTGAATAACGTTTGAGTATGGGACTTCCTATGAAGATAGACAGGAAAGAGAAGCTTTGAGACAAGAAAGGACTAGAGGGAATAATGCAAAAAAGGTCATGAATGTATCAAGGGAGAAGAGAAAAATAAGAAAAGAAAGACTTGTGAATCAGCACACATGATCTGTAACCATCAAGACTTGAAATTATACCCAGTGCTGAGACTTGCCATTTGTCTGCATATAAAAAGTATCTCTAAAGTTTACTTTCAGACTGTGTCTCATGTTCCCTTAGAAAGCTGGTCCACCCAGAAGGTGACAGTCTGGTCTTACTTTCTCTGGGTAGAAATTCCAGCCCTGTCAATGACCCCTCCATGCTGTCAATACGATTCCAGATAGAGGAATTGCTGAGAGGATTTTGTTGGCTTTTCAAAGAATCTTAAAAATTGCAAACAAAACTCCCTTCATATAAAGAAAGCTAGCTGCAAGACAGGATCTCAGACATTACGAAGCATCAAAATTATAGATACTGACTGTAATCTTAATTTAATGTCCTTCTGCATAGCTGCACGCAGTATGGCTCTATTTGGAATTCACTTTCTTACTTTCATTTCCAACACTCAACAGATACAGATGTATACATACAGCTCATGAGGAACTTTGGACTATAGAAAGTGAATAAGCATGGTAGAATAGTTTTACTGAGCACTAGTTTATACTGTCCATTATAGAACACGGTAGTGTGTGGCGTTGCACCTGTATTTAGAAGTTCACATAGAAGTACTGTGTCTATCTGTAAAAGTGAGGAAATCTTAGGAAAGTACCTGTGATAACAGTTTGCAGTTCCAGTGTTTCTTTTGGGAGAGGAGATTAACAGGGGTCTATAGTCTAGAATCAATTTATATTCTGCTACTAATTTATATCCCCTTGATTCTGGCTTAGCTTTTGTATGCAGTCACTGGAAAGGTTAGGGAGGAGCACTGATTTTGGTGCATCCAATTCACTAATGACTTTCAGCTTCTGCATCACTGTCATTTCTGATATGGATGATGAGTGATGGACCACTTTGATGAGCTTAAGCCCTGGCTGAGATCTCACCACTCATGCCAGGCAGGATGAATTGGGGAGGGAAGGCAGCCAGAAGAGCTGGCAGAATTTACACCAGCACTCCTCCTTGAGAAAGCATGACACTTGTAGGAAGGAGTAACACAGCATTCAGCACATTCCAACTGTGTACCTGGACTCTCCAGGAGCAACTCTGGCCAAGAACAATTTTTATGCTCATGTCAAGGCAAATATGACCTTTTCTGCCAGATGCAAACCTGTCACAATCATCAGCATTTTGGCCACCCAAAATGAGGTTTCTGTAACACTCCTCTGATGTGGAATCATAAATAAGCTGAAGGTTATGAAGAACGCTGAGGCCTATTGAAAGGAGCTATATATTAAAGACTTATGAACTAAGTGCTGAACCAGACTGTAGGTCCACCCTTAACTGTGTTTCTCTATACTCTGCATTTTTCTTGCTTTTTCTTTCTACACCTTCCATTTACAGACTTTTCCCATGACTCTCCCAAGCTGAGGTACTCTACAGGTTCCTTAGTGAGGGACCAGGACATGCACGTGGATCTGCTTGCTTCTTAGATTCATGGACATAGACCCTTTTTTATATTCTGAGATGTGTCTTTCACGCCTCACAGACACCTTTATTCACCTGCTGTTTGTGGACTACAGTTCCCAAAAGAGGCATTTCAGAATGGGAGAAAGGAGGATCTAGCCTAGGCCTTGCTTCTAGCAATGATATCGTGCTCTTCATTACAGTGTAGGAAGAAATATTTCTGGTTTCTCACTGGATGTGAAAGCAAAACACACAGCCTCATCTTGCTTTCATTGGTCTTCCTGAAAGATCTGAGTATTCTTGTCCTAAAAGAAGC
>NW_009189028.1:4366-7154 GCF_000690835.1 Fulmarus glacialis
ATGATCTGTGTAGTAGGGAGATAAGCTTTGTGAGCAACTGTGTGATAGAAGGGAAATTTAAGAAGCCTATAATCATGATGTGGAAAAGTGGTGATGTGGGCTAAGGGTTTTGAGAGCTATATGGAAACATGAACTGCAAACTCAGCTTGCTCAGCAAAGACTGGGCCTGCTTTTGCTTTGTCATATGGGGACCAGGTTAGACGCCTACCAGAGCTTCAACAAACCTCCCCAGTTTCTCTTCTTCCAGTGTTCACAAGAGCTCCACAGCCTGGATGCAGGGGATGCTGCCAATACATGGACTCCATGTCACAGGAGGGATAACGGGAGCAACCTACAACCAGAAATGTGCTGCTCAGTGGACACAAAGACACTGGAAGTGGCCGAGCCAGTAGCTGCTGGGCAGCACTGCCACCGCCTCACACACGCCCCCACATGCTGCTTGACAGCTTACAGGACCAGAGACCAGCAGTAGTTGGTGACACCTGGAAGAAGCTGCATCTCCTTATCTCGTGTCTCTGGCTGCTGCATCTCCAGCAGCAAGTGAGACTGGCTGTGCATCTTAGGTTAGAGTCTATTTTCGAATGCACTCCAGCGGCAAATGCATTTCGTGGTCCCAGAGCAAAAGCCGTTCAGGAGAGTTTAGGTGGAAGAACTAATTCCACTCATAGTGCTTTGCAACATATAATACATGAAAAATTAAAATTTGATAATTTTTGTGGTGTAACAAGAAGTTACAACAAGAATGGTGACAGGATATGTAGCTGAAGGTGCTTGTCCTTTTTGACCTATTGGAGATGTGATGATTGCTTGGATCTTAGCCACCATAAGTCATATGGCAGCAACCCCATCCTCACCAGCATTTTTTTGTCATTCCACCAGAAGATGGTGATTGATTGTTTTCTTAACATGTGGACTTTGTAATAATGATCTGCATTTTCTTCGGAAAGCTGGATTACTCACCTGAGATTTTTCTGTAAATTCCTTAGGGCCACATTGAAAGACTCATATGCTTATCTGAGGGAGCGTGGGATGTCCTAGCGATTGCAACACAGGACAGAGAAGGGTCCTTAAGGGGACAAATGGGTATGCGACAACAAGCACCAGCAGCATCTGGACAGTTTTAGACATTCAAAAATTAAAATAAAGATTAAAAGGTGGTTTAGCTGATGAAAACTAGCCTGTCAGTAATCACAAACTCTTTTTCCCTGTATTTGAGTGACAAACAATGTCATCAGACCACAGGAAACCAGAGGATTTAAAATGCAACAGTTAAAAGCAGATACAAATGACACAAGGCTCATGTTTACATGGTGCAAAACAATATTGATGCCTCATGGATGTTGAAGTAACTCTGTCCATGAAAAATACAGCAGGCCAGGGGCTTTTATTTTTTTATCGGAGGGTACAGACCCATTCGTTATGCAACTTAGACCTAGGAAGTGGTATGGGGTTGGTTTTGGCTTCTTTGACATGGTTTTGGATAAGATTTTGGTATGTGGGCTTAAACGGAGCTCAGATTGCAAGCTTCAAGAATTCATCATTTTTAGTGGCTTGCAAGAGTGGTCCAAAAACGAAATCCTGTGGGACAACTGATGTTTGAAGAAATGCCGCAATTAAAAATGAAACAGGGAACATGAAGAAGCTATTGGAAAATGTGGTTCATTTTATAATATGATTGAATAATAGAACAAACACTTACAAACCCGCAACTAAGTCTGAAAGTGTGGGACACAGTTTTAGATAGAAGTACTATGCAGCCAACTGTTTCAGAAATAAGTGAAGTGTTGTAACTGGTGAGGTCCTGAAACGCGTGTGCTGCCAGTTTTTAAACGCACTAGGCAAACTTCAATTTGTATTTGTTTTGACTCAATCCCCTGAAACAAATTTGGATCAGATATTTAAAATCCAATTATGCTATCTGCCATATTTCAAATGCTAAAATAAACCCCCCAAAAGGAAATAAGGTCTCCTTACTGCTTTCAAGTGGGTATTAGTGCTGGGAACAACTGAAGAACACTATCATCTTGGTATCCTCTCGGTTAACACGATGGTTTCACTTCACTTTTGACTCCCACTAAAGCAATGGTATATTGGAAAAAAAACACAGGAACTTCTTTCTCCCCAGTAAAAATATACATGATGCTCATTAAAACCCAAATGGGTTGCCAACGCACCCATATGCTTTACGGTTTATGTTGTGTTTTCCGAGTGAAAACTTTTCAAGCATTTGAAATTGAAAAAACAAATTCCAATTTTTATTTTTTCTTTTTTTTTTGTAGTGAAACTCAAGAAAAAACAAAGGACTGGGGTAAATTTTCCACAGTAAGCCTATTGTCCCCTAGCTTGAAGTAGAACAAAATTTATCACGTACATTGCTTCTTCTTTGGGACCACTGGTTCTCGCATACTTTGATAATACGCGAAATAGAGAAACATGGAAAACAAAAGGCAGGTATTTCATCCCTTTTCTTTTTTTTTTTCAGCTTTGGTCTCAGGAGAATTCAGTGATGGTCCTCAGGAGCTTTCGAGCATGGGTGTGAAGAGGACAGTAGGGAATGCACACTAAAACCAGCCAGATACACAACTGAAGTGCAACTCCCAAAGGAGCGTCACATCCATTGCACTCTGCTGGCTTGGCAGGGACGCCTGGAAGAGCTCTGGGGTGTGAGACCATAAGCTATTCTGTTTATCCTTCCCAATGTACTTGGGAGTATTTTGCTGTCGTGTGAGCATTCATTTCACCATTTGTGGGTGCTGTGGTGGTTGGAGGCCATCTTGGGCACAGCGAT
>NW_009189029.1:0-2176 GCF_000690835.1 Fulmarus glacialis
GGCAGTTACTCTGAACCTCTAAAAACACAGCAATAATAAGATTTTTATCTAAAGAGGTTTAAAAGCCAACAGCCTGGTTATGGGGACTGATGAGATTTTCTTTATTGACTGTGCAATCAGTGTGATTTAGAGCCCCCACAGGGGCCCTGCTGCAGGCTCTCTAAGAGCCAGCTGTGACAAATCCCCCCGCCCAAGCTCTGCTGGGCACTGCTGCCGTCCCCAGCAGCGGTGGCACTGGGAGGTTCCTCCCCCTCCGCATCTTCCCACCCTCCTGGTCCTGCCTTCCCGGTGTCCTGCCCTCCCGTGGGGCCAGTTATTTGTCTGGCATCACACCCCTGCTTTCCAAGGCAATAAATTACTGCGGGATGCAGCTTTGTACTGGACTTCATTAACCGCAAACACTGTCGTCCCTTTTCCTGCCACACCGTGCAAGCCAGACATCCATGACTATCTGCAGCAGCTACGCATTTCTCAGGCTCCCGGGAGGACCCACTGGTGTGTGGCAGATGGTGCACCGGACTGATGGATGCACGGGGCTGGGGAGGTGATTCACCCTTCTTGTCTCTTGGGATCATGTCCCAGTACAGCCTGGCACGCCTGTGACGCTCCATTCCCGTGCCATTGCAAGGGGTTTATGTACATTGTTAACATCGGAAAAAGCGGGATGTAAGTTGCGGAGCCTTATTCGGTACTGTCTTGCTCCATTTTCGGAGACCATTGGTACTCTGAAAAAGTACCAGGCTTAAGTAAAATAGTGGGCAGACAGATCCATAAAACCAGAAGTGAAGACAAGACTGAACATCAAAGTGCAGTAAGATGGATCCAGCCCCGTGCTACGGGTGTGAGTGCCGGGGCTGTGCTATGTCTAAAGAAAATAGCATTTTTTCAATGTATATTGAAGGGCTACTTTTGAAAAAAGTTAAGTAAGGAAAAAATTGATCTTGGGGCAGTCAGCATCCCAACTTTCTTTGCTAAATAATCACCTACTTTTTTCTTTTTGTTCCTTTCCTACTTTCTCACCAGAATTAGAAAAATAAAGAGAGGTTAAAAATAAAGAAATGGGAAGAAGAGAGACAAGATTGTGCTTATCTGAAATTTTGATTTTTTACAATGTCTCTGCTGACAACTTTGAACAGAACATATTATTTTCTTTCTTTTTTTCCTCTTAAATCTTTTTTTCAGTAAGCTCTTTCTGACTGGAAAATAGTCCATTTCTGCTAGCAGCCCTGCTTATGAAGAGCAGGAGTAACAACGAAAAGCCAGATCAGTTGGCATGTAAAATACATTTCCAGTCATTATATTTGAATGGAGCTCCTGAAGCTTTGAAGCTTCTACTTATGATACACGCATCTCTGTGTAAGCGTTTCATGCAGAGAGCCCCTGCCACTAATCTCATTTTTTGTGGAAGAGTCTATTTGTCAAAGCTGACAATGTCACGAAGAAATACTGTGTTTTGGTGCAGAGATTCAGTCCCTGGCAATTTTCTTTTTGTTTCCCAGCCAGCACCTCGCTCCTGTCTGAGGTCAGACTACATGATGTAACGGTCCCTTCTGGCCTCCCAGTCGATGCGCTAGCGGCCGGGGCTCCTCTCCCTGCTGACAGGAGCCATCGCTGCAGCTGAGACCCCCCCTGGGGACCGGGCTTTGGTCCTGGGCTCACACCAGACTACCAGGTGCTGCGGGACAGAGTTCACAGCGTGCACTAATGTGAAACATGTCTCTTGCAATGATGTTAAACTTCTCCATAACAAGAACGACGACGATGACAACAAAAGCCCCCTCTTTCACTCTCTTCCTCACAGATATAGCCAAGAAACCGTCCGGTTTTATTTTAACCAATATCCATTTACTCGTGGCTGAGGGTTTTGTTTTGTTTGCTCTGCTTTCCAGGACTCTGTGCCCTAGAGCGGTGTCTGAGCAGTTTGACCACGCAGTGATGTGGTCAAGCAGTCTCTTCAAATTCTGTCTCCGGCAGGAGGTGGGGGACAGCACGTTTGCCTGACCTCTGATAATCTGACCCTGACTGCACCCGACTTCTTAGGATAACGAGCGCTCTACGGCCCGGGGCTGGGAGCACGAAGGCGCTGAGCCCCACAGCGCGGGATTAGCCCAGTGCCCCAGGAAGCGCCTTGCCAGACTTTCGCAAGAGAAGTCTCGGGTTTTGCTTTCCACCAAAT
>NW_009189030.1:0-6635 GCF_000690835.1 Fulmarus glacialis
AGCGGCTGTGCCATCGCGATAGGGGAGGCGGGGGCGTGCCCTGGGCGGCCTGAGCGAAACCTCGTTCGAGGCATTGGAGTCCCGGGCCGCTCTCCTTTTTTCTTCCCCCTCCTAGTTTTCGTTGCTTGCTTTTCCAGCGAGCAGGCAGCCTGCAGCCTGCGGGATCGCTGTCACGGCCGGTGGGAAGGATTGCGTCCTTCCCTTATGCAATACTGAAGTGTTGTCTGAGCAAAAAACTTTTTTTGCCTTTTGCACTTCGACAGCATTGTGGGTTTTGTAGTATTTTAAGTTGAATTTTTTTCTCTGGTAAAGACGCCAATGCAATTTGAAGTAGTTTCTGGTAGCATCAAAGTTGTTTTCTGGACAACTTGAAGATGCTATTTCAAGCTTATTCCGCCCAAGGTAATCTGTTATTTAAGTAAATTTTCTATTCATTATACATCTCAATACTTTGAGACTCGAGTGCGGAGGCGTGCAATAAAAACCAGAAGAGACCAAATCAGTTTCCCCAAACAGGTTCTTTTTATTTCTGCTGCATTAAACAGAGTCTCATTTCCATTGAGATAAATATAACTGTTCAGTTACTTTAGATATCTGAGCTTAACAGGACTGTGCAGGCATTATTTCTACACAGAAGAATAATCCCACTAAAAGCATCCAATATACAGTTACATCTATGCATTGTGGGTTGTCTTCATTTTGATGACTTTGATATCCTTTTGCAGAGGTGCTGGCCAAGAAGTAGGAAGGTCATGCATTATTCTGGAGTTTAAAGGAAGAAAAATAATGGTAATTATTGCACGAATGTATTTGTATGCCCTCTCATTAAGGTACTTCAGATCGCAAAAAGATGTTACGGGTTGAATTCAGCCTCCTCATTGAAGTTGGCCACTGTGCTAGAAGAGGCACATTTTGTAGCTTTCTGGAACAATATAGCACATATGATAGTAGGCATTACAGAGGCTGTCCTGTAAAATAAATCCATATCCCCAAACAGAATGTATGTGTCTTAAGTGTAGATTCTAAAATTTACACATACTAGGTTTCAGTGGAACCTAAGGCTAATGTTTACCTACAGTTATGTGTAAACAGTCACGTGTAAACACATACATGTTCTCTTTCCCGCTTCCAGCTGTCTTCTCAGATGGTGGCTAAAATAACTTGCATACACTGCTCTGTATATTTAGGTATTCTTGAAGTGTGAATGAAGGCTTGCATAGGTACACAGTTACAAACAAAGACTACGATCTTTTGAAAGGTGTTCAGTTTCCCAGTGGAGGTGAGTCATCTAGACAGAAGCCCGAGATGTGAAATCCAATGCTAAAAGGAGTGTTTAAGGAAAAAATACTTTTTTTGCATGTTGCTAAAAGTTACTTGTCGCTAGTAACTGTATTTTAGACCAAAATGGAAGAGGGTTTTTTGTACATTCTGTTAGAAGCTTTAACTTTCTTTCATTTTTCAGCTTGATTGCGGAATCCATCCTGGACTGGAAGGAATGGATGCTCTTCCTTACATTGATTTGATAGATCCTGCTGAGATTGATCTCCTCCTAATTAGTCAGTAAGTTGCACGTAAAAGAAGAAATATACTGAGGTCATGGTCTGAGCTGTGCTGACTTGTAGGTTATTAAGAGAGGCTGAAAATAGGTGTTATGTAGATTGCAATGGCATGGCAAAATTATAGTTTCCAACTTTTTTTAAATTAAGAATGTTCAGTCACTTTTGACATTACAACTCTCGTTGGAGCTCACTGTGATGTCTGACTTTTTAATAACCTGGCCTGCTTTAACACCATTGTGACAGCTTCTAGAATGAGTTTTCTACATAAAGACTGCTGAGAAGTATTGGTTGTGGTTTTTGCTCTATTGGCTTTGAATGAAAAAGGTTCTCAGAGACTTACACAAGCTTTGAATGTAGTTTAAATATTGCTTAGTGGCTGAGAGACGAGGAGAGCCATTTGTAAATGACTTAACCAGTCATAACCAGGTCTCTATAAAATACCGAGTTTTCGTGATATATACTGTCCTGGTTTCAGCTAGGATAGAGTTAATTTTCTTCTAGTAACTGGTATAGTGCTGTGTTTTGGATTTAGTATGAGAATAATGTTGATAACACACTGATATTTTAGTTGTTGCTAAGTAGTGTTTACCCTAGTCAAGGACTTTTCCACTTCCCATGCTTTGCCAGGTACACAAGAAGCTGGGAGGGAGCATAGCCAGGACAGCCCTTCTACTCTGCTAACCCAAACTGACCAAAGGGATATTCCATACCTGTGACGTCATGCTCAGTATATAAACTGGGGGGGAGTTGGCTGGCGGGCAGTGACCACTGCTTAGGGACTGGCTGGGCATTGGTTGGTGGGTGGTGAGCAGTTGCATTGTGCATCACTTATTTTGTATATTCTATCATCATTATTAGTATTATTATTTTCCCTTCCTTTTCTGTTCTATTAAACTGTCTTTATCTCAATCCACGAATTTTACTTTTTTTTTTTTCCGATTCTCTTCCCCATCCCGCTGAGCTGGGGGGAGTGAGTGACCGGCTGTGTGGTGTTTGGCTGCCTGCCGGGTTAAACCACAACATTCTTGTTCTACCTGTATTTCAAAAGCACTTTCTTAAGATAGGTCAAATTAGAAGTGTGGCCAAATAACATTATTTTAGTACATGTTTTAATCCGTAGTGTCCTACATGCAAACTTAAGATCATGTTTGTTAGCTTTCTTGTATCTCAGACATTTATTGTGTTCCTGGTTCCTGTTGTTTTTCTCCCTCTAAATTTATATATAAATTACAAAAAAGTTAATTCTGAGAGTATATGGGTAAAACTTTTGCAATTAATGGAGAATTTCCTGTATTACTCTTACGTTTTCTTGGTTGCGTTTCTGGATTTTCGTCACGCTATGTTAATCCAGTAAAGTATATGGTATATATTCTGTATTAGTGTTGTGTAATGTTAATGTATTAATTGGATTTGTGTGTCTATTTTAAGTTTCCATTTAGATCACTGTGGGGCTTTACCATGGTTTTTGCAGAAAACAAGTTTTAAAGGAAGGACGTTTATGACTCATGCCACAAAGGCTATTTACAGATGGCTTCTTTCAGACTATGTCAAAGTCAGGTAAGTTGACCCGTCGGTTGTCTCTTCAACTCCTTAATTATTTCACCTATATATCCAATAGGAAGCTTAAGATGAAGCCACCGAAGGTGTCTGGATGAACCTGGATGTTGCCACAAGTAACAACATTATAACCAGATTAGAAGTAATGAATCATCTTACTGCCTCATGGATAATGTGTCTGTCAAATAATTTCCTATCAATCGAAAAAAAAAATCTTTCCTTCTTTCCTCTCATTCTTTTCATTTGCCTTGTTTGGACCTTTAATAGTATCCTCTTTTTCCCCCCATCTGTCTCTCTTAAGATGCTCTTTTGTTCTCATGCTTTTTAATGTCTATATTTTTTCTTAAGCTTTACAGAAGTAGTGAATTTTAAGCCCCTAAGATACAACTCACTCTTCAAGACAAGGTCAAATTAAATATTAAATGTAAGCAAATGTACAAAGAATGCTCTGTTACTTTTTTCCCTTCCTTTTTTTCTTTCCCTTTTTTTCTTCTGTTACATGCCTTGATACATCTTTTGTATGCGAGTGCAGTGGTCCTGAGCATATCTCAATGCAGCAGATTCTAGTTTGGGTCAGACACCTGATAAACAGTCCTCTTTTAACTTGTTTGTTCTGGGCCAATGGGAAAAGTGTGGTTTGGTTTGGTTTTTGAGGACTGTTACAAGCTGAGTGTCAGACCTCTGTCCAGGGCTGGGAACCTGTTGGTACTTTTAGACAAATACAGAGCAGATCGTGAACTGAAAAGACTATTCTAGCGTGGCCTTTCAAAAGAAAGACACTTTAACTCTGCTTAGGAGTACCTAGACTTGATTTCCAATAGGAGACATAGCGTTGCTGAATGGGATTCTTACTGTCAGTGGGGAAAAATCCAGGAACATCTTTTTCCAACTGTTATATAATCTAAGCTGGTAAGATGAGCTGATATTTAGCCATTTCACTTACATCCAGTAATATATCAGCGGATGACATGCTATATACAGAAACAGACCTTGAAGAAAGCATGGACAAGATTGAGACCATCAACTTCCATGAAGTGAAAGAGGTGGCAGGAATCAAATTCTGGTGTTACCACGCAGGCCATGTCCTGGGAGCAGCCATGTTTATGATTGAAATAGCTGGTGTGAAGGTATTTTCTTTTTATTATAAAGTTGAAATCAAGCCTGAATTCTAACTTAGTCATTAATTATTTATTATTGCCTGTTAAGCCCCACCACTGTGGCTGGAGCTGTCAGATAGACTTGGACTCAAGTCAAGGTGAAAGGCCTTGACTTAGATCATGTATTTTCTCATTGATTAGAACTAGCAAGTGACACGTGTATTGGAACCACGAAGAATGTTTGGATTTTAGAGGGGTGAATTATGACTCAGACTTGGAACCAGTAAACATGTAGTTTTCCTTGCTGGTCCACTCAGAGGTAGCTGATAGCTGAGGCAGTCTCACGGAAGCTGCGTTTTAGTAAAATCTATAAACAGATGTTTGTTTTTGTAATTCTGATTTACCATGGCTGCCTGTCAGAGTGCTTAAATGGCATTTGTCAAAGTGTGCGAGTTATATTTTTCTCATAACACTCTTATGCTAAAGTACCTAAAGAAATAGGATTATTATTAATTTTAGGCACAGAGAGATTAAATAAGTCATTGTATAATCACAGGCAGCGCTGTGTCAAAACCAGATACTTGAAACTAATCTCATGAATTGGGAGTTCAGTAGGATAATCACCACCCAAGAAAAGTTTCATACAGCCTTGAAGAGGGAAGAGAGATGGTGGTCCTGAGGATTGCTTTGTTCATTGTTTATAATGATTGAGAATTTTAGAAGTTTAAAGTTTAAAAAAAGTATAGAAATATGTCCTGGTTTCGGCTGGGATAGGGTCACAGCACTAGCAAGAAATTTAACCCTATCTCAGCCGAAACCAGGACAAAATAGAACTGATTTACAATAAAATTTAGATATCTTACTACCTTTTTTTTTTTTTTTGCTGGTTGAGGCACAATGGAGTAAGATTTCCCTCTTACTATACATGACTCAAATGGATTGGGTTTTAACATCCATTATTTTACTTAATTCCCTGTGAAGCAAATGAGGAATGTGATAGCAGGTTACATGTAGACCAGTTAGCTGCTGCTGCTGACTATATGTTTTGTTATTATTCACATTTTCATCAGTGGAATGATTGTTAAGTAAAAGATGTTCAGTTTTGAAACCATCATTTTGGGCACAGCTGCATTCCACCCTACAGTTAAGAATTCATTAAAAATTACTAACAGTTACAAATTACTCCTTGGTGTAATGGGGAACATGATCATTGCGTTTGGAAAATCTGCTAGATTACAGGCTTTTTTTGTAAGTATCAGAAAATCTTTGAAGGATTTTTTTTAAGTAATTTTATTGGATTATTCATTATATTTACATTTTGATATGTAAATGCTGATTTATCTACTTTGTACTTCCACTTAGGGCCTGATGTATTTTCTGTTACATTAATTTTTACTTCTTAATGGTCAGTGCATGTATGCAAAATGCTGAAAATGCCACCTTTATGTCCCAAATGAAAAAAAAAAAAAAATTGTTTATGTAATTCTGTTGCAATTAAGGTACTGCTTGAAATACCTTTACTTATTGCGGTTAAAATATTTGTGTTGTAGTACTATTGACCTAATATTGTTCACATCAGAAGAGTCTTTAGTTAAAGTTCAAGTGACCTTTTATCACAAATGCCTTAAAATTATCTTTGTTGTATAGGAATGGTATTTTTTAAGCAGCTTTTTAAAGACTGCTGACCTGGTAGAACCTTTAATCAGAATAACTGCTTCTCTTTGTGTCTCATAGCTTTTATATACAGGTGATTTCTCAAGACAAGAAGACAGACATCTGATGGCAGCTGAGATTCCCAATATTAAACCTGATATTCTTATAATTGTAAGTTTTACAAAATTCTTTATTTAAACTAGTAATTAAATAAGTATAGGGGTATTACTTAATTAGAGCTAAAATGGAATGAGAAAGACAGTGGACGTTTAATGGTAGTATATGATTTGTGTTAAATATCCAAACGCTTAGGTGTTCAGAACACTCCAACATTTCTTTTCACGGTATTAAAGTCTAATTTTTGTTTTACAATCCTTCTGATGAAGTTCCTTAATCCTCTAGACAAACCTTTACAAGATGGGAGATTTACTAGGTTTCAACCTGTGTTTGCCAGATGTATTGTACAAACCTCCATTTAGCCAGATACCTGTAGAGATCCTAACCTACTTCCAACCATGTTTGTTGAGAATTTGTCCTGGGTGGAGGTGCCCTGAGTGCTATTCCATATTTTTTGGTTTTGTTTTCTGGGCAAAATGGTTTTATTCTGAATCCATGTTTGGAAAATCAGAAGCTCAGGGGAAACATTAAAAGAACTGCTTCATTTGGAAATTAACAGTGAGATCTTTCAGAGTAATGCTTAAAATTATTTCATTCTTTGTGTCCCTTCCAACTGCTTTCTGTAAGTGTGTCCTGGTTTTGGCTGGGATAG
>NW_009189031.1:0-12175 GCF_000690835.1 Fulmarus glacialis
CTTGATATTTCCTCTTATTAGTTTCCAAGTATGTGTGTACATGTACATATACCTTGTTTTTTAAGTGTCACCTATGATTTCAGCAGAGGTTTTGTCATTGGTATTCAGCTGGTGGTTTTCGGCGTGCACACGTGAGGCAGGTAATACTTTGGGGAAAACAAAAGGTAATGCTAAAGCTGCTCTGCTCGTGGTAGTATGGAAATGTGAGTTGTGTGCTGGTGGGTGTATTTGCCAAATGTATGACTAAAGCAAGCTGTAGTGACAAGGAAATGTGAGGGTGTAGTTTCTAAAGTACAGAGTTACTGTGCTTACTTGCTTATGGTCTAGTCGTCTTAATGCATTTTAGTAAGTGATGAGCAATGGTGTAATTTAAGTAGCATATTTTAAACTATCAAATTTATTTTGAAGGCTTCTCTCTGTTTTATGGAAACTTTTGCATCTACTGTATTGACTAAAATTTGAAGTCTTGATCTTTTAAATGGCTGTTAATCTTAGATGCGTATTTTTGCCTTCACCTCAAGTGAATCTAAATATCTGGAAATCATACATCTAGAGATTGTCTCTGTTCAGGGGCACAGGATTCCCCTTTCCTGGTGTTGCTGTTTATGGAACAGGTTTCATTCTTCCTGTAGAGGTATTGCTTCTGGTGCTCTCTATATGCAGCTCCACTTTTGATGGTGTTCGTTATGGCTTTCAGCAGCTTCATGACTATATTCACTGTTTGAGTTTCTAACACAGAATTACTGCTGGCTATCACCTTCTTTTCTTTGGGGAAAGTTCTGAAATTGTTCTCGAAGTTACAAGTTATCTATAGATGCCTTTAATTGAGTGTAATGAGGGGCAGATGTTCATTTGTCTTGAGATGTACTTCTGTTTCATTTGTGTTGGCTTCTCAAGCCAACACAAAAATATCAAATAGCTGAATTCAATGCTGGCTACACCTGATAGCAGTTAGAGGTAAACAGGATGATTCAAAGAGAGGTTCATGAACTTGAAATACTGGTGAGGACTTGCAGCAAAAATCTATGGATCTTGTAACTAGGGAATCGGTTCTTCAGTGTTAGCTAGAAGAGCCCATTAGGAAGAGCATCCTAATACTGGTTTGTTTTTTTTCTTCCTCTCTGAGAAATCTTGAACATACCTGGCATCCATTTCTTTGGCTTTTATTCTGCAGTTTATAATAAGGGAATTTGAGAGTTGAAAAAGTTATCATGGTTTATTTGTTCTTTTTTTTCTTTTTTTCTTAACAACTCAGAACGTTCTGGTATGCTAAAAAAAAAGTGGGGGCCAGCTGTCCCTCCTGAAGTCGTGCCATCTGTATCATCTTTCTGGCTGAGTCTTCTGTCCTCTTTTTCCTGTCCAGGCAAATCCTCTGTAGAGAAAGAAATATGTCTTTGTGCCTTGGAAGCAAACCACATCAAATAAGGATCTGACAGATAACCCTTTCTGCTTCTTAACGCCTTTATCTCTTTTCCATGATTCTTCATATTTTATGAAACGGTGATTTTTTTTTTTTTTTTAAATGGAAGTTTTCTGCCTCCTAACAGTTTCTCAATTGAAAGATTGAGCAATGCTTAACAGAAGATGAAGCAGAGCTGTTTCAGTTCTCTCCTTTTCAAGACAGAAGAACGTAAATTAAACTGAAAATGCAGTTTCTATTTTATATAAACATATTTTCATATGAAAAAAAATTGTCTAAGGATTTTGTACCATACTGCAGTGAAAAGGTGCTATAAATAATTTCCCTGTGACTTAGTAACACTTTTGCATCTGAAAAATTTTTCTTTACATTTCCTTGACATTTTGGTGGAAACTTCAGAAAATATTCCAGATTTTTCTTTTTTTTCCCAAGCTTCTTAATCATTTCCTTATACTTTTTATTTGATGAGTAACCTCAGGTTGTTGAGGCTGCAGGTCAGGAAATCTTCTCCTTCCCAAGACAGCACTTAGCAAAGACTTATTTACATTTCTAAATAGGTACTAAATTCTTCTGAAGTTTTCTTTTTTTCAGAAATAGATATAATAGGTTTATTAATAGATAATATAGGCAAATTAAGCATCTCTATTAAGATATTAAGCACTGTAAAGTATTTGGCAGTGTCAGAAATTGTAGAACAAAATATCTGAGGCTACTGAAAAAATGTCTGTATTCTTCTGTTGATTCATCCAAGAAAAGTAATTTGTTGTACAGCGGTGAATAATCTGCATTATCAAATATGTCCCGTTCCTGCCAGGCGCTGGGTGCCCTTCATTTCCTTTTGAAGCCAAAAGGGATTCAACACGTTGCAGCTCCAGCCGTGATGAATACTAATGTCTTGATATCTGGTAGATCATTAGTATTTATTTGTAAAATGGAAGCAAAATTAGTTTTGACCTTTAGAGCTAAGTCAAAAGGTTAATCCATGTCCATTTCCAGTTTGGTGCATTAATTGCTCCCTGTCCTAATTGTGTATAGGACAATAGTTTCTGTTCATTTCAGAGGTAAATCGAACTGTAGGTGATGCTTTGCATTCATAATTTTGTTCTGTTTGTTTTACATATAAGTGAATTCCAAATCACTGAATGTGCCTTTATGGGTTCTGTTTAAAAAAACAAAAACAGTATTTCTGATTTTTTTTTCCAAATTAATGCATGCGTTCTGCCTGAAACTAGTGGGATGTGATATGCTTTATGATACACAGAGGATAAAAATAAGTTTATGCATTTTTCAGTTACTCAAGTGTTAGTATTCTTGGCAGCTCTGAATAGGGGAAAAAATGCCAGCGTGAAATTAATAACTGTTTTTGTTTCTTTTATAGCTACACTGTACACATCCTGCATTTTGTTGGGTATATTCCTCAACAGCAGCGTACCAATATTCTTTGAGCTCTTTGTGGAGACAGTCTACCCTGTTCCAGAAGGAATTACTTGTGGAGTTGTCACTTTTTTGAGTAATGTGTTTATGGGAGTGCTTTTGTTTTTCCTCACATTTTACCATACAGGTAAGAAATAAAAACTACTTTGAAAATATAATTCTCCATGAAGACATACCCTTGTCAGTAAAGGGAGGATTTGCACATACAATTTCTGTTAATAATCAAATGTTTGAATCCCCCTATGTAGCAGCAAGGGAGAAGAACTTCAATTGTTCTTTTCTGTCTGCATGCTAATAAAAATGAAATGCTTTAGCGCAAGATGTATATAGTCATATTCTACTTAGAATTTGCTGTAGCCAGAAACCATCAAGATACACACTGTCGTCATATTTTTATAAAGGCCTGGGTAATGTGACCATTAATAATGTTTGTATCTATGGGGTTTGTACCTGTGGGGTTCAAAACCCCGGAGTAAAGCTAATTCAGTCTCATGCTTCAGAGTATAACTGTATTGCCCAGGAGGGGCAGAGCAGAAATGCCCCATTTATGGTCAGCTCTGTTCAGTGGGTTGGACATACCATTGCAGGGGAGAGAGCATCTCTTGACCACTGCTTAAAGACGAAATACTCGTTCCTTTAGATAATCTAGTGGCCTAATGAGGCAGAACAGTGTTTTGCTTGATATTTTCATCAACAACTTCAGACTTCCTCATCTCTCGAGCATTATTTGCTTCCTCATAATTCATAATCGTAACTTTCAACTTGCTATTGAGTAGCCTATAATATGTATTATTACTCTAAGCTGTAAAATAAGAACCCGTCTTGCTTTAAAAGGGAAATGGTCTTTATTAATGGTTTTCAAAGATGCAGATTTTTGGTTTGTATTTTGTTGTTGTGGTAAACGTTTGTTTCATGATGCAAGATTTGTAAAGCAATGTTTTGCTGTGGAAGCATTAGAAATCATGAGCTTTTATATGTTATCATGAGTGCCTGTACTTCTTAACATGCTGTGTTTTATAACCAAGAGGAGACGGACAAATTTCAGAATGAATTGTGCTTGAAATTATGAAAGTTACAGCCTGGGGCAAATTTTCAACATGGTTTGTGTGTCTTTCTGCCAGGGAATTGTAAGCAGATTAACAGCCCCATTCCAATTTTTTTTTTTTTTTTTTTTTTTTCCCCTTGATACTGACATTGAACTGCATCATTGTAAAATCTGAATTCCATCCCTGCTGGCCTCAGGTGGTGTGATATTTAGCCTTTACATTTTAAAGAATGCTTTTATGATTAATATTAATTGATGTGAACTCTGTTCACGTACACTATTATTTCCAACATTTACACCTGAGCTGAAAAGATTACGCAGAATGTTCTGAGAATTTTTTCGGCATTTTTCAGAGTAACAATCCAGTGTTTGGAATTACTTAATAATTGAGGATGGGGATACAGTGTCTCACTTCTGACTGATGATAAAGTGAACTCATTCCTTCATAAACACAATATTTGGGCTCATTTTTTATCTCTAGTATTTCTTTCCCCAGATACCAGTAAATGCAGGTAAGGATAAACCTGAAAAGAAGCTGGTGAAGGGTCAAGAGCACAAGTCTTATGAGGAGCGGCTGAGGGAACTGGGGTTGTTTAGCTTGGAGAAAAGGAGGCTCAGGGGAGACCTTGTCACTCTCTACAACTATCTGAAAGGACTACACCTACCCCTGAGGTGGGGGTTGGTCTCTTCTCCCAAGTTAAGAAGCAATGGGAAAAGAGGAAATGGCCTCAAGTTGCACCAGGGGAGGTTTAGATCAGATACAGGAATTTCTTCACCAAAAGGGTTATCAAGCAATGGAACAGGCTGCCCAGGGAAGTGGTTGAGTCACCCTACCCTGGAGGTATTTAAAAAACGTGTAGATGTGGTGCTTAGGGACATGGTTTAGTGGTGGACTTGGCAGTGTTAAGTTTACGGTCGGACTAGACGATCTTAAAGGTCTTTTCCAACCTAAATGATTCTATGAGATGAGTATGTTCATACACTTGGAATATTTTCTTTATTTCTTCAAAGAAAAAAAAAACTAAAAAGTAATTTGTGCTTAGGATGATCCATCCTCTGTGATGCAGTTTCACAAATGATCAAAAGTACAAGAGCGCATGTGGTCACTGGGGGGGATCAATGCCAGTGGGTGCTATTGGCTCCTCTGATAAAAAAATCCTTTAGAAGGTAGATAACGATCTTAAACATTTGTCTTTCATTTGATTCAAATACATCCTCTAATGGCATTTAAGAAGCTTACAGATAAACCAGAAGTCAGTCAAATTCACCTTGATCCCTCGGTCTTGCTTTTTAGGCCAAATAATCTTTAGTAGTTTTAATTGAGATTTTTCTCTTTTTCTTCTTGTACTCTGATATTGCAAAGACTGTGAAAGAGCCAAGCCCTGGAAACTTTCCAGTGCACTGAAGATTTTGGTCCAGCTAGCACGGTGGAGGTGTAAACTTTTCTAAAGCTCAGCCTCCCTGCTGGTGCTGTGCCCTGAGACCCAAAGTTGCAGCCTCTGGATGTGGTTTCCTTTGCCTTTTCTGCAGGGACTTCTAAGGGAAAGACAAAAGCAAATCGACCTTTATCTTCACGCGATCGATGTGTTAGCATGCATTGCCAGCGCTGTCACAAATTCTGGGTTACAAAAGACATGAAGGATTCACAAGTTAAATTTGGTCTTTTAGGATATTTGGGCTGAAGTCTGTTTAATCCAATTAAGCAAGAGTATTATAAGGAAAATAATAGCAAAGCATTTGCCTATTGACTTCTGGCATCACATAACATCTTCTCCAAGCCTAGGAAAATTTTACTAAGGTTTTAATAAGATTACTGCTTAAACAAATCTGTAAGGGTTTTTGGTGGATGAGGGAGGGTGTTGTTGAAGGTTACCGTTTTTGGAATGTTAATTTTTTAGGCTTTCTGACTTTTGTCCTTTGCATTGTGTAGTAGAAATTGTGCTTTTTCTTTTAGCAATATAAATTACAGGTTTAAGAACATAGCAGTGGTGAAGTCTTGATTTTGATTAACTCAGACCTTGAGGGAGAGTTTAGAGTCTGTAGAAATAAATAGATAATAATAAAGGAAACTTTAAAAATTAAATAAAACACCATCTCCAGTAAAATTAATGTTTCTTCAGTAAATTGACAGATCTAAGAAAAAGGAAATAGTGTGCACTTGTTTTTTTAAAAAAAAAAAACAAACAAAAACACCACAACCGAATAAAAAAGCTAATTAGTAGTCAAATATCAGACGATAGGATTTCTTGAATGTGGAACACAGGCTTTTAAGAGCAGTATATTATGTCTAACGGCTAAAAAAAGGCCTCTGAGGAGCTGTTTGTGCAACTAGTTTTAAATGGAATTGATCGTACTACTCACAAGTTTCTTCTGAGGAATTGTTTTTTCCTCCTTATACCGTATAGCAGGTTTGATTCAAAATCAAATCCTGCTTCTTCTTACACTTCTAATTTGTTTTAGTTTTCAAGCCATAGAAATCAAAGAACTAATGAGTAGAGTCTTCAGAAGTGGTTTATTCTCCATTAGCAATGATGGATTTTATTTTTTTCC
Source organism: Fulmarus glacialis (assembly GCF_000690835.1). Classification (NCBI taxonomy): domain Eukaryota; kingdom Metazoa; phylum Chordata; class Aves; order Procellariiformes; family Procellariidae; genus Fulmarus; species Fulmarus glacialis. Next base: position 6,450 of record NW_009189031.1, read on the forward strand.
CATTCTCTCCATTGACAGGTTGAATAAGGAGGATTAACATCAGCTGGAGGCATTGGTTTTATATATATATAAAAAACATTATATGTATGTAAGGCGTCCATGGAGAAGTCTCATAGACCATGTTAACCATCTATCGATTGAGAGCTGTCAGGATTTTGTTCAGAACACAGCAATTTCCTTCAAACCCGCCATCTATCAAAGATTTGGTCACTTTAAACACGAAACATGTTTGATAACTCAGGTCGGGTCTGTTTTCTGCTTTCCAGAGTTCTCCTGGTTCAACTGGTGCCTGCCAGGATCGTGTCTGCTCAGCCTGCTCCTCATCCTGTGCTTCCGCGAGTCTTACGACAGACTCTATCTCGACGTCGTCGTCTCTGTGTGATAACGCCGGCCTGGTGAGGGGTTGGAAGAGACTGGAAGTCAGCTTTGCAGTCTGCACATCTACCTGGATTTGCACGGCTGAACAGCAGAAAAACAAAGAAATTAGAAGACTTAATCGTGGCTTTATTAGAGAGGGTGAGGGACAGGCTGTTCTTACGTTCAAGACCACCTTGATTTGCGATAAATGTGGAAGTTGCCTGGTGATAATGATGCCGAAATGCACAAAGAGAATATATCTGATGTACAGGTCCTGGTGTCAGAGCTGGGGCTCTCTATTTAAAAGGCTGTTGATGTAGCAGTGAGGTGTACAGTTGTGTGTGTGTGCGCGTGCGTGTGTGCCGACTCACGGTTGTACGCATTGGGGTACCAGTAATCTTCGGAGTCTTCTATCAGAATATAAATAGTGAATAATCTTAACAAAAGGAAAAAAAAAAAAGATAAAAGGAAAAAAAAATTTTTTTTTAGAGATCTCTCTTTTAAATCGCTAGTCATTTATATAATGAATGTCCATTAAACAGTTAAGCTAAAACAATTTGGTGCTTGTACACTACATTTACATTCTAATAAAGTGATTTCTGATATAAGACACTGGTACCAGGGTTTTTAGCCGTACTAAATATCCCAAATAATCCTTGCAGTGTTGTTAGAGGTGTTTGTTATCACCCTGGAGCACATGTGAACGATAGCTTTAGCTGCCACTGAAACCCAACTTGCACCCGCAGTCGCCTCTGAAGTACCACCATGGTTCTGTATCTCCTGAACATGGAGCATCTGTGGTATCTCAGAAGTTTACTGGAGAGTCTCTCTTGGTAAATGTTGCTGTTTTAAAGGCCACCACTGTGTCACCTTTTCAGCCCCCGTCTCCAGTACTGCCTTTTTTACTGTGAAGACCTGTTCGTGCCACTGAATACTGTGGGCGTGGATGTCCAAGTCCCACCAGTTATATTCTAAGGTGTGCCTGGTTTTTAGGATTAGTTTATGATTGAGGGTGCCTAAACAATATTGTTTGTTAACCCAAGTCTTTAAAATTAGTGTTTTCTAAAAAAAAATCTTTCTAGTTGATGAGGTGCCCTGATGGCGAAATGACAATGAGCTTGACAATAAGAAATAACTCATGAGTTTTGGCATAATATGGGAAATATAATGCCAGCTCTTTTTATCAGTACTAATCTGTGGTCGTTCTGGCCCTTACTTGAACATAAATATTAAAGACACTTTGAATAGTTTTTTAACTCAATTTTAAATCTGCAAATAATTTCTTAATTATATTCTTATATTTCAGTTCAGCATCATTTACAGTATTTCTGTGTGTGAGTTCTGTGCTTTGTGTTAGGGATGTGTGTTTCTGTGTGTGCATGTGTGTTTATATCTATGTATACACAAATAAAACTTATATATATCTTTTATATATAAGTTGTATAAGGGTATGTGTTTACATAGGTTTATTTTAAGTAATCATGTCTCTGGATGGTGGTATGCCATTGTTTGTAACTAAACCAGTCACCTCCGTGAATGGAAGCACATACGTACGCTGTCTGCGACGTGAGTTTTTTTCAGAGGGTGAATGATCCTACCGTAGCAATTTTATCGCAGGGGGTGCGTGCATGTGTTGGAGGAGGCTGGTGTGCAGGGTTCTGCGTCTGTAGAAGTCTGAATCAGATGTCCTTTACTCCTGTGCCGGGCTCTTCTCTGCCACCCTGGGGTGACACCGACACTGTAAGCTCACTCGAATAAACCCTGAACTGAGCGCTACCTTTCAGACACGGATCCGTTCGTTCTGTCTGCTCTCCTTTTGCAGAGAGAATATGCCACTAATACCTTCAGCTCAGGAGTGTATCTGTGCAGTAAAATAAAACAAGCTGTTCCCTGCTTTTATGTTTTCGGAGCAATGGATGTATTCACTGTAGTAACAGAAAATTGACTTAGCTCATTGCCTGTATCAGCTACTAAATGATTTTTTATGTCTTGAAGAAGGCTCTTTGTAGAAATGGAGCTAACCTACACTGATATAACTAAATCAACCTAACCAGCGCGTTCAGAACTGCTGGCATCATCCTCTTACCGTTTTTCAGATGAACGGTATTAACTGTCCAACTTCTTTTTACTATGTTTTAGTGCCTGGAATAGTTTCAGTATCCAGTAGCTGCCGCTACCTATTGTCTTCTGAAACCAAGGATCGCTTGCCAAGAGTCTGATTGGAGTTGCATTGTCATGGCAGAACTGCAAGCTCGGATGGCTCTTCGGAGCTCTGCTTCTGCAATTTACTGTAGCTATATTAAGATTAAAATTGCACAGCTCAGGCACTGTCCCGAGTGACAGAGATTTCTAATCCTTTCACTATCCTGACTATTTTAAGATGGAGAAGCACTTCAGGCAGTATTCAGACAATAACCTATTCCGCCTCTGTTCCAGAAAGCATCGAACAATTCAAAATATTTGTCAGTGCTGCCAGATGCAGACTCTCTGTACAGTCAGGGGAGAAGAGTGAACATCTTGTTTTAAACCCCATTGGTTGTTTTTCTGATTCGGTGTGAATTTCTCACTGCTCTCCTGAACTTTGATGCTTTGGTAGAAGTTTCTGTGTCTGTCTTAGGCACTGTAGTGTGTGGTCTTAATTACAGCCCTCGATGCCTCTGCACCAAAACAGAGACGTTATCGGGAGCTGAGCGGCACGGCAGGGCTCTGCTGGAGACCTGCGCTGGGGTTGCAGGCACCGTTCTGCGGTCGGGGTCAACCAGAGTTCCCAGCAATTCTGATGGAAATCTGCCTGAGGGAAAACCAAAGGATGGCTCCCAAATTACTTGAAGTTGTGCAGGAAGCAGCTGCATTCCACACACACAATGTTCAGGCTTTAGGATTTTATTAGATTAGCAAGTCTGGCTTGGAACAGAGATGGGGGTTGCAAATGCACTTGCTGAGATCTCTGAAAAAGATTTTATCCTTATGCCCAGCAGCAGCATCCTTCTCTGGAGGAGCAGTCTATTTCATGCCAGCAACACTACTGAACCTGTGGGAATATGTTTTGGACATGGGTTATCACTAGGTGCATCTTTGGATTTACCAAGGGTCAGAGCTGCCAGGGTAACTGCACTTTGTTGGAAGTTAGGGACCACAGAGAGGGCCCTAAGCAATGCTGATACAATTAGCAGTAGCGCAGAACGGGTTCAAAACAGTTAATATTTGTCTTACTAATTAGCGAAGGTTCTAAGTCTCTCTGTAACTTCTGAGTCAGTAACAACAGGGGTTTTTATCTAAATGAGGCATTACCTTGCCCTGCCGCAGAGTATCCGACGTTGGCTGCTGCTTGGCCTGTGACTTGCCAGCAGAGAAAGGTGCTCTGGGAAGTTACAATATTTGCTTCTCTTCATGGCCCGTAAGTTCACAGCCCTGAAGAACATTTTTTCCCAGCATTGCAGAGCCCGCTAACATACAAATAAGTTTTATATTGAAAATGCTAGGAAGGATGCTCTGTAGTGACCGCTCCCTCTTAATAGTTCTTCATTTTAAGTATGGGCTGCTCCTCAGGTGTCTGCTTGGATCGGTAACAACTCTCAGTTCAGCTTCCAGCGCTGCTGGCTTTTCTTCTTGTGAGCTGTGGAGCTGTGCTAGCTTTCATGCTGCTAATGGGGAGGCTCAGGGTTAGTAGACGTAGGCTCCACTTACAGCACTGTTTACTGTCTCTTGTCACTGCTGTTACCCATTAATTTCCTTTTGATTCCTTTGCCTTCCCACGTGGCTGCCCGCTCCCCTGAGCTGGAGTCCGTGCAGGAGCTATGGAAAAGAGCTTACCCATTCCCAAGCCAATTTTAGAGGGATGCGTTGGCTGACCATCTACTTAATATGCATAAAAATAGTGATTTTTAGAAAATCGGGCAAGCTGGAAGAAAGTGCAGACCCAAAGGATTTTGCACATATGTGAACAGATAGTCTGTTATAAGCAGACTATAATTTGCCTGAAACTTATAATTTAAGCTCCCGCACCTAGAGAGGCCAGGCTGAGAGGCACCGTCCATGTTACATATTCCGGTTCGCAGCATCACAGGCTTATTCCCAACCATCTGACAGGGCTGAAATGAATGGGAGTGGGATGTCTTTAATCTTGGAGTGGGTTGGAAAACCCCAGGCTGCGTCAGTGTTTGCATTGGTAACTGGGGGGAGCACCAGGCTGATGGATTGAGTAAGGGGAGGGGGGGTTTCCAGAGGGCATTTCAACAACAAAATATTGCTCTGAGTTCATCAAATCCATATAACATTTGAAGTTTTGTGATGCCGGAGATGTTAATGCCTGGTTTCTTCTTCAGTAAACTTAGCAAGTGACTGCATAGCCTTACACTGCAATATAAACAAGCTGAATTGATTGATACGCCTATATTGGCTGTTACTAGAAAGGGAAGTGCTCTTTAATTGTGAGGATTGACTGAAATATGAATGGGAATTATACAGTTTGCACAGTGGATATAACTCTCCTGTAATGCTATGACAGCAGGGTTTTAATCTTTCATCTTCATTTCTTCTGTTGGGTCACTTGCAAATATTGATAATTATCTATGACAAAGGTGTTTTTATGTTTCATTAGTTTTTGGGGGTTTCCTTTTAGACTAAGTCTGGATCGTTGTGATGATTTGGCAAGACAACTGCTACACTGGCATGAGAGCATACATTGCTGTTTGGTATCGATTGGGTATTTGATGTTGGTGCCACTGTTCTCAGTGCTGTTAAAGCGCCAGGCTTGGGGAGCGGGGATGTGGGCTGCGTGAGGAGGCAGCGGCGCTCGTGGATGCGCAGTCGCGCAAGGCTGACCCTGCCAAAATGAATGAGAACTTCATCATCGTCTTGCATGGGTCCGGAATGAGGGTCCCCGCGTCGGGGCTGGGAGGAGGAAGGGAGCATGTGTCGGGAGGGAAAGCATCCTTGTGCTTGCTGCCTCCCTTCCGATGGAGAGACAGCCTCCAGGCTTACTGCTTTGTGCGTGAGAGATCACGGGTATCAACACGGGCTTCATTCATTTCCCTGCAGCCGTTACTGCTGCGAGGTGGGTTGTAGGTGGCACGGGAATATCTGCCTTGCTTCCTCCAGGAGTGTTGTCTCAGACGGCCGAGGAGAATTGCCACAGAGCAGGTGGCAGCCCCAGTAAAGTCAGAAGATTATGCCAATCTGCTTACAATTTTTGCAGTTTGTGTTTCAAGACAGATGAAACTAATAAATAGAGGAAGAAATGTAACTCTGTCTAAAGTTTTGACAAGCAAAAGCAAATATTTGCACAGATGTGCTGGCTCCTGCCTTTTACTTGGGATCGCAACGTGTTTGGAGCAATTGTGCCTGCCCGGGGCGTGGACCCGCTCCCG
>NW_009189032.1:0-919 GCF_000690835.1 Fulmarus glacialis
GGGGACGCCACAGGGCCGGCGGGCTGCCTCAGGGGAACCCCGAGGGCTGTGCGCGGCGCTGCTGGGAAAGCCAGGTGGGAGAGAGGGAGAAAATGCAAATTCTCAGGAAAACATTGTGCAGGTATGCGTTGTGTGAAATAACAGAGGGAAAAAATTGGGTTATACTGAAAGCGTTCCAGGGAAAACACTCACCTCAGGTCTCTGGGCATGAGAGGAAAGACTCCTCCTGTCACTGGCTGGGTGCAATGCCAAATCCAGAAGTAATTTCCTGATAGTAGGCTTAGGAAGCAGAACATTTCATTGTGCCTGATATGCAGTTACAAGCATTTCTTTGTGGTAAAACTTCCTGTTGGCTCCTTCAGTCCTTTTCTTGGTGTCTGGCTTTCTGCAAACTGGCTCAGCTCTGGGCATGGCTGGGTGGAGTCTTCTTCCCATGGTAGTCTGAGGTTGGGAAAGCAGGGACAGGTAGCAACAACTTCAGTTTTTATCTTCTCACTGTTTTGGCTTTTAAGGACATGTGTTGTGCGTTAAGGATAATAAGGAGTTGGCCATGTGCTCCCCTTCGATGGTCCCCTCTGGTGCTCCATTATCAGGACTTTGATTGCAATTACACAAATTAACCTAAGGAATGAGGGGAAACAGGATGAAGGGTTGGTGGATTTGGTTTTAATTCTTCTGAAGCTATGATGCACAAACTCTGGTAGTCTTTAATAGTTAAGGTTTTCTTCTATCTTCTTGGAATTTAACAAGTTTGCAGCATAGCAGTTTTGAGCAACCTTGCCATATGTTAGGCAAACAGTGGATCATGGATGAAATACACCCCTTAAAAAGGCTTCTGAGTGCAACCTCTTTTGCTGTAGTCTTTATTAAATATAACCTGTGGCCTGGCCATATCAAGCCATTCCTGCAGCGCACTCTT
>NW_009189032.1:939-14497 GCF_000690835.1 Fulmarus glacialis
AGCATGTAAGGGGGAGAAGGTTTCCCAGATCCTTTCTGGCAGCGGTACTTGTTCCCAGCTGGTTTTCCATGCCACTTCCGAGCGGTTGGTTAGGGAATAGAGTGTGAGCAGCTCTGTCGCAGACAAGAAGCAAGTCCTGTGCATGCAGGAAGCATTGAGTTTACTGCACGGGGTGGAGGGCTGGTGATCTGTGGAGGAATAGTGGAGTATGGCTGATGTTGGTATTCCTGATGTTGGTATTTGGTTTACCAGCCGAGAAAGGTAAAAGTCTAAACTAGGAATAGAAAAGGAATACAAACAAAAAACCAATGTGGCTGCTGCTGAAGTCGTCAGTTTGTAGCATAGCTGTACAGTTAGCACGGAAAGCATATTTAACACAAATCAGTCTATCTGATAGCAAAGCAGGTAATTTTTTTTTTTTTTTTAGTGCCGAGAGGAACACTTCTGTACTAGATCAGCAATGCAGGCTCCCTCTGGTGGCTAATTTCCATAATTGACAGTTTTTTCCCCAAAAAAGATTCTGTGTAGTCCAACTGATTTGAGTTAGCCTGATGAGGTAGAACCTATGTTTGAGAGCACATAGGTTTAGGAAGCTATAAGTTTTCTGTAAAGCACTGATCAATAAATGCTTTTACTATGAGTGACTTTAAGGACTCGGGGGTTGTACAGGCTTTATGTTGTTGCTATGCAAACTGTGAAAGCATACAGAAATGTTCAGTTTTTAAATTAAAGCCTTTTAAAATAAGTATATTAACTATGAAATGAAGTAATTTTCTTTCAGTTCCATCCCTGCTGTATTTAGAAAATTACCATCCTTGTAATTAACTTCAAAGTAGCTATTTACTTATGGAGATATAGGAATAAAATAAGGCTTAGAGTATAAGATTAAAAGATTTTTAAAACAAACAAACAAAAAGCATAAATACTTGCAAAAGCTGATCTTGGACATGCATCCATGTTGAGCACATGTCTTGTAGCTCAATAAGATCTCTAAATTAAAACAAAACAAAACAAAACCAAACCCCACCAAACACCAAAAAAACCAAAGCAAAAGCTCAGATGATTGTATAACTAACATGATTACACAGCTTCCAGCAGTTGTGCTAGGCTAGTCAGCCTTAATCCCATGTGGACATACCCAAGACCTACCAGATTTTTACTTAAGTAGTTAAAATTTCATAAATGGCTAAATATGGCCTCCCAGTCAGGAAATGCCATTTGTATTAGAATCTTCTAGTAGGTCAGAAGCAAGCATTTAGTTGAAATAGGTAACCTGAGCATATCTGGTACATTTTACTTCAGACTGCAATTAACACTGGCGAAGTCTAACTTAGTCTGACAGCTCCTGGTGCCTACACCGACTAAGTGAGGCTTGACGAGGAAATGGTATTTGTTAATGTCATCTGAATGTTGATATAAATATTATCAGAGCTGAAAAAGCAATGAGGATTTGATAGTACCCAATTTTGGTACTATTTTGCTACAACAGAACAAACTCTGGTTTTGCATACATTTCAACTTTTTTTTTGCTTCAAGTTTTTGGCTCACTAAATACTATATTAAAGGTCTCGCCCCTAAGTCTTCGTAGGAAATGTTTCCTAGTTCTGAGGTAACCCTTTGTGAAGCTTAAGCCCTTAATCAGTCTAATATTTCATAGTGTTACAAACTGTTAAAAGTTATTTCAGGATTATTTCTCTGCTTCTTGTCCCCTCTCCCTTAAAATGTGTTGGAATTGTCAGAATATTGTTAAGGGAACTTGTGACTTTAAGAAATGTTCTTCTGTCAGTTTGTTTTATATCTTAGGCCAATCTCTCTAGAATCCTCACCTAACCTTTACGGTACTAGAGAAAGGGGGGGGAAAATGGTTGCTAGGATGCTTGCAAAAAGGCAAATTAGCTGCACTAGAAATAAAACAAAAGGATTAAAAATCTCTAACCTTTTGAGTTAAACATCCAGTTTCAACAACTGCCAAAATTTTGTGGTTCTCTTTGAGACAAAGAAATACAAACTATTAATAGAACCCCAATTTCACAGGCATAAGGGATTTTAAAGCATTGCCCTAGTGAATCAAGTTTAAGATACGCCAAACTGTATGGTAAGTTTCTCTTGTTGTTTTCAGAAGATTTGATCGTTATTTATAAGTCTTCTGATATTTTTATTTTTCATGTTTGGATGTGGAGCTTTGGAGTTCTAGGTCTTCCATAAAACACTGAGCTCCCAGCTGAACAAAGCTGAGTCCCTGAAACCAAGTAGAGTCTAAGACTTCAATGAAAGACTTACTTTTTGACGGTGCTGTTTAATTCTCATTTTACATCATTTTAGGTTTACTAAGCTTTTCTCCATTTATAGCTTTGGCAGCAAAAATTCAACAAGAAAAATAAAGCTGAAGATCTAGGTGCTTTTCCTTCACTAAAATATACATCATTTGATTCAAATTCTGACAAGAAATCAATCCTTGAATATTTTTCAGCATCCTTAGCATAGTAAAATTCCTGCTTATTTCAAGAAAATATCTTTTTACATATTCAAATCCATTGTAACAGAAAGCACTCTGTAATTGTCACTACTATGCATTAACTCTGAGGTAGAGCAAGTACTCATAGAAAGCTATTAGAATTATTAAAGCGCATCATTTTTAGGGCTCCCTATTCCACTGAGGCATGCAGTTTTTGATCAGATTAATGCAAAGAATGAAGCCATCATTACTCTGTATAGTGATCTGCCACCATCTGGCCCCTACAAACTTTGCATGCTTTGTAGACTAGCAAGTACATCAGCATTAATGGCTCTTTCTTCTGCCCTTGCCTTTACCATGTATGTGGGAGATCTTCTGGAACACAAGACAGCTTGGGCATTTTCTGTGTTTAGGTCCAGAGGGATGACTACACAATATTTACTCCAAAGATGTTAATGGTCAGCTAGAGGAAACAGAAGACAGACTAATGTTAAGCTTCAGCAAGTCAATATTCTTCATGAAAATGTAGCAGGAAGAGCTCCTTTCTGTTAAGTCACAGATGGGAGGAATTGCTGGCCTCGGTGCATGATTAAAGAGAGATGAATGCATGCCAGCTGTCTACACTGCAGATGCTATGTAATAAAATGCACCTCTGTTTCTTCACATTGTCAAAAATCGTCAGAATTCACTTTTCCTGAATAGCTAGGGATAACTTGAAAAACTTTAAGGGAAGAAGAATACTGCCAGTTTCATAATCAATTCCCATGACTCTTCCATTCTGATGTCTGATGCCAGTAAAAATTTGTTCTGCACCCCTTCTGATGCCACGTAAGTCACAGATGAAAGATCAGGAATTCTTTACTTACAGAAGGAATTGGAGATCATTATACTGCTCTGGCTTGACTATTTCCTTTCTCCAGCTGAGTCAATGTACAATATTTCACATAAGAAAGATGTAAACTTTAGTTCTTTGACTCCTTTTGAGCCATATATTTTCTTCCTGTTCTGTTTACCATTATGTGAGTTGCAAGAATAAGCTTGCAGGTTTGGGTTGTTTTTTTTTTTTAATTTAAAAAAAAAAAGCATAATCATTGCCTGCGTAAATGGAACTGGGCTATTCACAATCTGAGACGGCAAATTGGTAAGAATCCAAATGCAGCTGCATAAAGACAGCAAACAGCAAATTGGAATGGAAACACATTTGGATAATTACAAACATGCCAAATCAGGAAATGTAAATCTGCGTTTAAAAAAAAAAAGTAATACTGTTGCCTTTCTGCAGTACCTGCTGAATTGAAAACACAAAGGCTGTAATATTACAAAGCTCAAGATTTACAAAGGAAAGTAGGTTTTATGAATTAAGAAGTACTGTGGTCTAACAGGTAGGTCATTTTATAATAACTCCAGAAAACCAGTGTCAGGGCACTACAAGGACTTAATATTCCCAAAGGGATGGAAAGCAAAAATATGCACCACATGGAAAAAGCCTCACCAGCTAGGGCCCTATCCCACAGTACCCAAGTAAGGCAAGCAGACAGACCCAGAGATGGTAGTCAGGGTCAGCCAGAAGCCCAGATCTTCAGACAAGTCCATGGTGATGAAGCGTGTTCAGGATCAGGCCAGGAACACAAGTTCCCAAGACAGGGTCAGAATCAGATCTAATGATGGTAAGCAGGGTCAGACATAAGCAGTATACCCATAGCGAATTAGGCAGGTCCAAGGTTAAGCTGAGGAGTCCATCTGCAGGTCAGGGTTTAGATCCGCAGCATCTATAGCTAGGCACAACTACAGCAGAGCTGAAGACAAAGACTCCTACAGCATAGCTCAGGGTGAGACCAAGAGCCAGGCCTGAGTTTAAATGGAGCTCCCGGGCCCATGGGCAGGGGCTGTGAACAGAGGTCTCTGGTGAGGCTGGCTAGGGCAGTTAAGGCATACCTGAGCGCTCAAACTGAAGAGCTCTGGGTCATTCAATACTATTAAGCCCATATTCTCTTAGAAGTAAGCATGAATGCTGAAGAAAAATAAACATACTTGGGAGCTAGGGATACTACAGCCTTGATCATCCAAATGCTAGTGAAATACTGGGACTAAAACTTGGCTGACAGTACAATTTCACTATAGCAGATGTTGTGGACATGACCCTATTTTAACAATGTGGAATTGCAGATAACAGAGGTTTAAATAAATCAAATCTATATGGGTTTACACACTCCCAGATAAACGACATTTTCATCAGAACAGAATCAGATATTCAAATTCAGTCACCATCTAAACTTGAATTTCAGAACTAGCAAAAGCTTTCGAGAATTACTGAAATTACTGTATTCTTTAGTCTGCTTGAACTTGTGGTTAATGCGTGCAGCTTTATTTAAAAAAAAAAAAGTTAAAATAAAAGCTTAAGATACTTAACAAATAATACACTGTACCTCAGGAACTCAACGATCTCAGGAAAAATATTAAGGCTATTTAGAAACTATTATATATAAAGCAAAATTTCATTACATTTCCTATTCTAAAATCCATGAAATGCCTTTTTCTAAAAGAGGGTATATATGGTAATCTGTGCAAGATGCTGGTCCCTGAAATACTTTGGCTGTTTAATTTTTTTTTGTAGTGATCCTCATTTCATTTAGCATGCATGTTAGAAGGCATTAAATAGAATACATATTCTTTACAGGGCAAGTAGACTTTTGATATGCCAGACATTTTTTTTTGGTAATATTAATAATTCAAGTCATCATAGTACTTGATTAAGCCTCTATGAATATCAAATTATTTGGTAGGTAACTGGAGTAGTTCTTCTTCAGAATATCTATTTCTGTCTTAGAATTATAAGATCCAAATGACTAGTGTCTCTCTTGTTCAGTCAAAAAGGTTGAAAGACAGCAAATGAACTTGAATTAATTTAGCCTTATCTAAACATGCGGATCCTCTCCTAGGGAAAAGAGAAAACTTGAAAATAGAGTAGGCATGGCCATAGATAAACTTTTAGTAATAATTTGTGTTTGGTAGAAGTAATTTCAAAATCAGACATGTCTTGGGAGAAAAAAAAATGCATTTATAGCGTGAACCTATTCTCCAGAATTGAACTCCTGATGCTACAGTTTTATGATACACTATTGTTACAGTGAAATCCAACATAGCTATGTTGTTCAGTATACAAATGTGAAATAAGATTTGGGAGGATCTAGCAGTTTGCAGCCAGATAATGGATTTCAGTATAAATAAGAAAACGATAAACCTACTAGGAAACATAACTTGGGAATCTGGGTGTTTTCTGTAGAAACTTCTTCGGTTTTAATCACACTATAAATCTTCTCCAAGCAGTGTTATTAGTGAATGTATTGAACCATAAGGGAGGTAGATTGCAGTGAGGCTGAATATGTATATTCAGAGGTATAATCATTCTCACTGATTATTTGCTGTGGTATTTCCGTGTTTAACCATTGTCTTAATACAGATTTAGGTTTAATAGAAAATGAAGAATGAAACTAATGTACACCTAAATTGCTTGTTAGAAGGTCATTGCTTTGTATTACCTAGAAATGGTGTGCAATGCAGATATTAAGACTCACTTAACTTGCAAACCATAGTCTAAGAATTTTAAGTACAGCCTCATGAGAAAGCTTTGACATGTTAATAATATGAGTATATCCTCCCACAAGAAAGTCTTAACAGTTTTCAGGTTGTTGAAATTCTGGTGGTTCACACTGAAGTATAACAACTAATACCTGGGTTTCTCTGAGGAGTGGATACTTTTGTAGCCAGAAAACAGCATACGCAGAAACTATGCATTAAACCATTTAAAAATACGGTGCATCGATGCCACCATTATACACTACCAAGTGCTTTTCTGCTGTAATCAGAATGTGATGCAAAGGAACTGTTTTGGTGATATTGTTGAAGGTTTCGGTGATTATTGGCAGAAATTTTTTGAGAGATGCTAATAAAACATTTTCTCTAGATCCAGTAATGTGCTGACACAGTCTAAAGTCACAATGAAATGTGAAATGCTTGCTGTGATTTTAGAATTTCTATCATAATTTTAAGAAACATCTCATACAAATTCTCTGAAAGAGTCAACTATGGTATTCGTACTAAGATGATACCTTCCCATTCCTCAGAACACAGCTAAGCTACTGAACATATAACATCTGTAGAAACAGGGAAAAAATTAATACTAATCTGGCCTCACAGCGTTTCATGTTTCCAGCAGACATTTTTACCCTATTTAGAAGCTGGCATTAGAACTTTACAAAGAAGATCTGAAAAAGGCCTGTAACACTGAAGTGTTTTCAGGGTTTCTTCTTAAGGGACGAAAACTTTTGGCATTTTTTTCTTGTATGGCCAAAAAGTAATTTTCTCTACTTTTTTTTTCTGAAAGAGGAAGTCTGTATGTGCAAATGCATTCAAGCTATCACCTCACTTGCTGCTCTATCTGTATTGCATATCCTGTCTGCTTTGGAAAAAAAATGAAATCTGCACATTGAGAAGTCTGTTCAACCATTTTGTTCGTATGCTTATAACTGCTAACACCTGCTAAGACTTGGTTCCCCTGTGCTCCTAATCCCTCTCCTGAATTCCCCTGTGAGGTTCATCACAGGACATGTTTCTGTGCTGAAGTACTCCTTGCTAAAATACCATGCTTATGTGGTATTTCTTATCTCACTGTAAGCACACAACAGCACCAGAATAAAAAGATTAATACCTTAGCAACTCTCTTGTTTAAGAGATGGAACTACACAAGCAAAATATAAAGTAAATTTTTCAGAGGTACAGTTAAAAGGCAGAATGTGTAAGAATTGAAATTTCCATTAAGCTCATTCCAGAGACTTTTAAAAACATCCTTCTTCATTTAACAACATATTTTCTTCCTTTAACAATATATTTAACTTGTTCTTCCCCTCTGTATTTGTTGAAGATTTTGCATAATGCAGTGTTACTAGAAACTTTCTGTCTATCTGAATTAAGAACCACCAAAAGTCTCTCTAGAATAGAGTTTCTGAGTGAAACTGAAAGGACTAAGTGGCTGAATAATAACTTCAAAAAAAGAGGATATGGCCAGTTGCTTTGGAAAAAAAAGTCCATTCAGTTGCCAGAGGACTTGGAGATGTTAAGACCACCCAGAAGGCAGGTAGCCTGCCAAATCAAAATCGAAAGTACATCATGCATAAAGGGCTGCAATTCGCTTTGAGAACTCTCAGGACTATTGTAATTTTACTTTTTATGTTTCAGTATTTAGAGCCATAAAGGAGAACCTGCAGCTGAAATTTTATATTTTATCATTACTTAATCCCACCTGTATGAAAAAGTAATAGTTAATAATTATAGCAGAAGCAGAGATGAGGTGAGAAGTAGCTCCTTGTGAAACTCAGTTAGGCACTGAGAGTTTGCGTTTATGGTAATATCAAGGAGGCTGCTTCAGTGTGCACTTACTCTACACAGCATTCAACTGAAACAGAAGCAGGTGAAAGTAGAGGTAATAGTAAGAACAGACACAATGTTGTATCAGAACAGGATGGTTATGGCATCGCTACTGCCATTCAGTAAAAATTTTGAGAGCTGCCAGATGAAGTCTACACAGAGTTGAGAGTTGTACTCCAGGTTTTTGCACTTGTAATCCCTAAATTTCCAGCTATGTCATTACTCATTCTCTAATTCCCCTGAACTGGACATTAATTCAAACAAAGCAAAGCAAATTATTAATATTTTCTAGTCTTTACAGACATTTTATTTGAAACCACCTGTATTAGTTGTGTGTGTCAATAAATGGGGGAATAGCACTATCAGAAATGTTGCAAAATAAATAGTGGTGGCAGTAATGGTTGTTCTGTTTGGGACTGTCTTCTTAGTTCCCATTCTGTTAAAATGAATTTTTAAATTCAGGAGTATAAGAACATAGTTCACACTTGCACTTCAAGATGTGATAATCTGATAAAATGTTCTGTTATGTTTATAAATGAGCATTCATTTTAAAAATTTTTAATACTTTACAGGTATAACTAAGGCAGCAGCTTCCGTTGGTGTACTGTGCTAGTAAAAACAGGGTTACCAGAGGCTGGCTTTTCAAAGGGTTGTTGATTATGCAGCAGCACCTGCTTAGTAGCACAAACCTGCCAAATGCCAGTGAAAATTTGTCATGTGCTTGAATCTTAATTATTTCAATTTGTATCGGAATAAGAACAGTAACTAGTGATGAGAATCCCACTAGAAATGCAATTGTTACCGATTTGTAGGGTGCTGGTAATAACTCAGATTTACAAATTATTTTATAATAATTAAAAATGTAACTGCATATTAACTTGGAGCACAATAAGGTCATGGCAACAAAATATATTACTCTGATGAATGACTGTAGCCTTCACCATCTGCACGGTACCTCAGTCAATCATATTAGGAGCAAGCCCAGGCATGCACCAAGATAAAATTGTAATTCTTTCCAAAAACGTATCTGGAAGTTTTCCAAGAATGAAAATATTCCTTCCCCAAGTTTGTTATTTGAATGCTGTATTTATATTGTGAAATGTTAAAATAATAGATTTTTTTTGGCCGGAGTATGATAAACTATTCTGACAACCTTAGTGGGTAGCACAGCTATATATTTTTCCTGGTAATTACTGCATTAAAGTGAATAACTGATGGTTGAGTTATAGACCAGCTTTAGGAAAAAAATTCTATTTGAGTTAAAACATGCAAGTATAAGAGAGGTAGAACTTCATGGATTTATCATGGATGGGGTGATATGTCAGTGGCAATTTGTTCCTTTATTTGAGTGTGATTTTTTGCAACCCCAAATTTAGTTTTTCATTAATACATTAATACATTTTTTTAATGCAGTAGTAGGTTCCAGTATAATATTTCTGAATGCAGACGAAGACTGACCACCCTACAAAGACCAAGGAGGAAGGAAAGATTAAGTCTCTATGTGAAGTAGATGGGAGATAACTTTTAAAAATATTAAAACACATATTTTGTGTGTGGGTGATCTTTGTCCAAGTACATACAAAATCTCCTTCCATTTTTTTCAGAGTTTTTGATGACCTGACCCGTCAAGGTTATTTTTTGCTAGTCCTGATCCCAAATTCTGACCTTTAGTCTGAGCATTCAGTAAAATACTCATTCCATAAAATACAGAAATATTTTCCCATTCGTCAGGCATTTTTGTAAGATATATAGAAGCGTAAGTTTGAAGAGAAGATGAGCAAAAGAGAAGTATAGCTCAAGTGGAGCAGAGAATATATTCATAAACGGAGGCAGATCTATACCATTTCCAGAGGTGATCATAAGTTGGATCCCTGCATTTCATGCCGTGGTGCTCTGCAGGATTTAGAGATCAATGAGCAGCACAATAATTGCAAAAGTGATTGTCCTATCTCTTTTCTATGGAGTGGAGAAGTGGAGGTGTTAAAGAGAGGGTCCCAGGAATTACTATACCATATAAGAACCTGTGTTTTTTGTTTGGCATACTACTTCCAGAAGAGATCATTTCGTCATGAAAGAAATGTGTGCTATCTCCTTCTGCACATTAGGTTTTGAGCTTGATAATACAAATATTTGGAGGATATATCTCTATATTTGCCAGCCACAAATTTGTTCTTCATCACAGTGTGACTTGTGTCTGGTTTTTCACTCTCTTGACTAGAGAGGTTTGATATTTGCCGCTGACAGAAATGCTCCTGCTCCCATAAAATTCCTTTCTGAATCATTCAAATTTAGAAATTTTTGAATCATGTCCATACTTCATTAAATTAGTCTAGCCACATGTAAGATAGTTATGATTCCCACCCTTTTGGTTTTTAATGGTTTGTCAGTAATAAGTAACAGAAATAAACATTTTAGATATTTGCCAGAATTGTTCCTACAATGGTGACTAAATCTGAGGTAAGTTCTAGTCCTGGAAAGTTACTTTGACTTAGGTAATGTTGACTACAGTCCAGTACTAACCAGTGGCAGATCTGGCTGGCACTGGCAAAAGTGAGTATAATGAAACCTATAGCCAAGGAAAAGCAGTCCAATTTACCGCCATTTAGTCATACCACTATGTTGCCTCTACAGAATGCTTTTTCTCATTTTTCAAGATGATTTACAAGGAAAAGTACTGCTCTCGTTCACTTTGAAAAGGCAGTAAAGCTTAGATATGTATTGTGCTCAGATATATGGATAACTTCCTCAAGAAGATATCTAGTAAACCCTCACCCCTGAAACCCCCTAAAAACTTCATAAGCAACAATTAGTGCCTACTTTGTTTTAGAGATACTGTCCAAGCTAGAGAACCACATCGGAAATATAGACAGGTTGTCTTCATAGCATCAGTAGGTTGGGGCAACTTACAAAACAAAAAAATTTGTTGCAAAAATGGAAATTGACTTGCAGAAATCATACTTTATTTTAAAATATGTTATGTTGCCTTTATTAATGCAGGTATTAATTCCATTTAGTGCAAAACTAGATACTTTGGATAAGACCAAGTAAAAAAAAAGTCACTTTAACAGCTGAATATTCTTCTTGAACACTTGATTAAAAGAGCCCAAAAGACTAAGCTATTATTTGAAAACTGAAAACGTTTGATTCTTCAATTGAATAAATTATCTTACACTGAGGCAAAACTCAAATTAACTGCAGATTACACTAAAACTCATTGACAGAACGTGATGACCACTCCATTAACCGAACTGTTGTGTTGTTTATTTTAGACAATCTGGTTAATTTTCCTTTGCTTTCATTTTGATGTATTGAAGATCACAACCCTCCAATATGTGCAATTTAAGTTTTCGTTGCTGATGACAAGTTTAAATTGAAAATAGTTTTGTAAAATTACGGGTGTCAGTACAGATAGAACAGAACAATGTAATTATCTACAGAGCAAACCATTAAAGCTAGATAAGAAATGAAACTGAAAATCAGCTGCAAAAGCAGACATGCCTTTTGAGCTTTGCAGACTTATGAATGGTTTGATATTTAGAGCTGAGCTGCTAGCATCACAAATTGTTAATTAATTATTAACATTCTTATCAGTCCTTATGTATTTTGTGACCCTTGAATACAGCAATGGAGCTTTGCGAGTTTGAGAAACTTGGAGCAACAGTAAGACTGCACCTTTTCTTTTTGATTAATTGATACAGGGCTATATTCCCATTCAGTTGCGCCCTTTGGACAATAAGTTTTATAGGACCACTGCATAAATTCACAGAAGGCGGCCGTTGCAAATTGCGTGTAGCAAATCCATAAATATGGTAGGGAAGTGTCTCAAGCCATCATGGGTGGAAATTTTTTGAAAGCTATTACAATTTCTATTTGAAGTTATGCGATTGTATAACTAGAGCAGTAATTTCTTTTTTTTTTACTTATAGAAATGAACAGACAGAAAACAAACCAAATAAAAAAAATCAGCTCCTCATTGGAAAAAGAAAAATTTTAAAATACCTGGTTTTGACCATACTTAGTTCATGTGAATAAAATATTTTGTAAGAATGGGAAATAAGGAAATTCAGGGAATTGTGGTCTCCCTTCACAGTGTTTACAGAATTTGCCAAGGATAGTTGCAAATCCCTCTACCTGAGAGGAATTATACTTACATATTACATGTACATATACCCTCATCTGCAGGCTAGAGTGCATTCTGAAGCGCTAGGGAGGAAAAAAAAGTGCTAAAGTCATTCATTGACATTACTGTACTTTGAACAAACAAACGTACGCTGCATTTGGGGCCAGAAAATAGGCAGATTTCACCTCCCAACTGAAAGTCCTACCAGAAAGGCTGGAAGGGCTTTCTGCATTTGCTTATGGCTAAGATACTCTTAAATATTTTACACAACATGAGACTGCTCCAGCAGAAAGAATTTCAGAGGTTTCTCCTCCCAACATCCTCAGCCTGCTTCATAACCAGAAAAGGTATGAATTACAGCACCCGCAACAGGAGGCTGTGGTGGAATTTCAATATCCACATTTGTGATGAATATACTTAGTCTTCTCTTACTCAATAATTCTAGGATACTAGATGCTTCTTCTAGCTCCATTTTTACTTTTGAGATATTTTTGGCCATGTTTTGGGTTATGCTGGTCAGCATAGGATATGCAAAGAGTTATGATGGTGCTTGACCTTTTTAGTATGCATTTAGCTGTTGCCAGGCTCTGCAGTATAGCAGCTGTCTTTAGTTTCCTGTACTTTCAATCAAAAAATAGCAGCATTGATTTTTGACATAGCTTATTGAGACACAGCTCCTTCTATCCAATATATCTGTCATGTCTGCTTATAGAGTGGAAAGAACTACATGGGATAGTAAAAGACAGTGTTTGTGATGGACTTTGTGGGGGTTGGTAGGTGTGACAAATCTAAAACCATTTTCTTCCATTCATTTCATTTGGATGTCTCCTTGGCCCAGCAATGAGCAAGATTGTTGGAGCAATATAGCTCACGAAGTTGGGAATACAATGTCAGACAAAAAAAGGAAATGCTACTTCTGTTAGCAGTTCATGATGCTCCCCAGTTTACACTATAAACTTAGTGTGCTGTAAAGAATAGCAATGGCTATAGCTTGTACTACAAAATGGGGACCCCCGTGAAGCAAGTACATAGACATCTGATGAATTGTCACTACACTGAGCCTTGTAACCTTCTTGTAACTACCTCCTTTGTGGGTATTATGCAATACTAAACTTTCCAGTTTTTCTCTTTCTCAGCATGTTCAATAGCTTTTGAATATGAAAGCCCTCGTGGTTAGGTTACTGAGGATAGGAAGAAAGGCACAAAGAGTTTCCCCAATTACTTTACTTCTGACGTCTAGTTTATCTATAAAACTATGCACTTTGCATGCAGTTGGAGAGCATATTCCTTTAAGCTCTAAGGAAGAGCTAAACAACAAAAGAACAAGAAAAGGGGTAATTATTTTTCAATTAAAACAAAACATTTTCAGGAGTTCCTTCTTAGTTTCCTTATTATGATCCAAGCATATGGTATGGCAATGTTAAGAGTTATGAAAGACTGTAGTCCAGCAACACCACCAGTCCTGAACCAGGGACAAAAGAATTCTGACCTCAATCCTATGGATTTTTAAATATGTATGTATTTTTTGTATATGTGTGTATATAAATATACAATTTTTT
>NW_009189033.1:0-9443 GCF_000690835.1 Fulmarus glacialis
CCCCCCGCCCTCCCCCGAAAAAAAGGCAGTGCTTTCTCTTAAGGCTATTAAAAATGATGCAGAGTTTTAACCATCTGCTGTACCGGGTACTCTTCGCTCGTGCTGCAAAGCTGTATTTTTGTAAAGGGAAGAAATTGCAAAGCTTTCCAAATAGAAAACTATTTTTAAGCATTTAAATATTTCAGGAAACGGTGCCTTTAAAGAAAGATTCTTTTAAATTGCAGATTGAGAAATGGGTATTAACAGTATTGAAACGTTTTTACCCTGTTGTGATTGGGTTTTTTGCTAAAAGGGATACAGGTGTACTGCTACAGCACAGCACATCGCTGCTTTACAAATGTGTGAGCAATGTAAGACTCAAGAAATGGACAGTGATAGAAGCTGATAATTTTTGTAGCCTTGTGATTTTTTTTCGAGCCCTGCTGTGGAAGTGCACGAGTTGTAGCTGAATGCAGCAAAGTCGTTTCTTGCACTTGACCAGCTGCATATGTAGGTATGGGAGTGAAATTATTTAATGAGCAGCATAGAGCCTGGCAAAGGAATCGTGTCGCTGATACGGCCTCCTGAACTATAGTAATATGTCCAGTGCACAAAGGAAGAATATTGCTAAATAATAATAGATGGGAAGAATGCTTTTGAAGTGGTGAAGCTTAAAGAAGAAAGTAGCAGGAATCTTTAATGTGATATTCTTACTTCTCATAAATCAGATTAACTGTTTGAGTGCCATGAATAGCAAATTATATATTTCAGATATAAATCAGAATATAATGTTCGTCTGGAGTAAGAGCTAAGAAAATTGAAGGTTATTGCCTCATAATTCATCTACGTGTTTAAGATCAATTAGCAAGTTACTGGAAAGAAAGATTGTAGTGAAGTATTTGAGGCATGCAGTTCCTTTGAAAATGCAGTTGGGCTTTCTCTTTTAGGATCTGTCAATACTAGATTGTTACCTAAAGCCACTGGTTATTATTTGTAACTAGGAGGGCTGTATTTTCTTTAAATAAAACATCTACAATCTACAAATGTATGTTAAGAACGGCATTTATTTTCTGAAGGCAATGTAGAGGCCCAGTTAAACCTCTTAATTCAATTTTAATTTAAGGAAAAAAAAGACTATATTATAGATGTCTTGTAGACTAAGTAAATTTTCTTATTTTTAAAGCTGAAGATTCGGGGCTGTATTTTGTCACCTGTTGCCTACCACAGAAAGAAAAGGGGGGAAAAAACATTTACTGATCATGCAAGATTTTGCATGGAACTTGCTGTTTGTCATTTCATTACCGTTCGGTAGAGAAAATAGCCTCTTTTTTTCCTCTGCTTGTAGGTGCCACATAAAATTGTACAATATGTTTGCTTCAGATAGTGCCAGAGAAGCATAATGAGGTGTTTAGTCACAGTTTGGATGCAGTATTGGTAGAAAACAGTGCAGGAACTGTGGGTTAGATTTTCAAGGGAATAGATCTTGTAATCCAAGGCTGCCTAAATCCCAAACTGGTATCCAGGCAATACCGAGATACTAAATTCTCTGTTCGCTTTTTGTTGGGCTGTTATCTGCTGAACATTTTCCCTTTCCTTGCAAGGTCTTCAGTATGGCTGGGGATTTTGGTGTTGCGGTTTGTTGTTTTGTTTTGGGTTTGTTTTTTTTTTTCTTCTGTTAACCCTTGGATTTCTGTTTGCTCCTTGCAGAGCACCTTTGTAAATATGAATGCAAATAGTCTGGTGTAAGTGTGCTTTTCTGACAGGGAATGTGTGGATGGGAGGGCTTTGCAGGGTGACTGTTACAGACCAGTAAAATACTAATGTGCTAACATTTTCCCCTACTGCGTGTTTGGATTTAAAAGTCAGTGTTGTGTTTTGGAGCACTCCAGTATGGTGAAAGGTACACATATCACCTAATGTTCTGCATTTTAGAGAAAAAAGATTTCTGCATGAATAACCATGTCTACAAATACTATAGTATTGATATTATTCTGCAAGTTAATTGTATTTTACTGTGTGTGCAAAATACAGCATGTGTACTTTATCTAACCTTGCATTATGCGGGCTTTGAGATTTCAAAATTGTATATTGGAAACCTGTTAGGATGTAGGACTATATGAAACTGAACACCTCTACGAATAGTGAAAGTGTATCGTGTTTATAAGAGAGTTTTTCTGTGGGTACGGAATCGTACATGAATAAATATGTAGTAGGTGCTGTGATTACAAAATTACTTTGAATTTGGCATTATTTAATATACTACTTGTAATATATGTTGTCATCCCCAAACACACATCTCAATATAACCTTAACGTTTTTATTTTAATATCAGTTTGCTCTTTCCGCAAACATAATTCCATGAAGCTGTGGATTCAGGTTACATATTTCTAAATTTAAATAAACAAGCAGCTTATTTTAAAATTAATTTCACACTCCTAATGATAGCTGAACAATAATAGCTTTGTGCAATTGTTTGCAAAAAATTGAGCTTAGGTTGCTGAACCCTAAATACTGTATTTTTGCTTTGTTGTTGAATGTTGGAGCTGGTTATTTGAAAATAAGTGGGTGTTTTTTGAGATACTGGAAAAAGTTGTCTGTATCACTTTGTGTTCATATTCAATATTCTTTGGTTAAATAGAATATGAAATGTAGTATAATTACAGTGTCATTTAAATAATGAATTAAAGCCAGCAGACGATACAATACGCAAACCAGTTTATAGCAACAATCAATTTCGATATAATACTATGTGCTGCTGAATTACTGATAAAATAAATTGTATGAAATACAATAAGGACATGTTGGGTGATACTCACTATGCAATATCATTATTAACTATGCTAACGATACTGTGATCCAAATCATTTGATAGTTCTGGGTGAGGTTATGAGTGATACATAAATTGGGAAAGTTTTACTCAAATACTGGGTTTTTCTAAATAAAGTCAGAGTTAAACAGATCTGCCTGAGTTTCAAACCCATAGAACCCCACGGACTGAAGAGAGAATCTCTGGAACGTCTTTCTAAGCTTGTCTTGTGTTGGCATCTATTACTGTTACAAAATACATAGGCTTGTCTGAAGATACTCTGAAAAGCCTCTGATTTGTGAATTATTCCAGTACCAATGGAAAACATGTTATATTAAATTCTAAAAAGAGATAGAGGGCTTGATTCTGCTGTCAATATAGAACACTTTTTAATGATGTTTCCTGTGATTTGAATAGAAAGCCAAATCAGGCCTATCAAAACTGTTTGAAATGAAACAGAAAATACAAATATATGTGTGCAAATATATTTATTTTTTTCTAATCTGCCTAATTAAATCAGCAATGTGGTATCTGGTGTCCATTAAAAATGTTTTGTTTTTTTTTTTTTCAGGGCCTGGCTTAAAAAGTATTTCATGGTCAGTGGAAAAAAATGAGGAAGAGGAGGGTGTGGCTGCTGCTTAGAGGATCTGGCCCTGCAAATGGGCACTAGTTTGTGGAGGTGCGGTCCTTCATCGTGACAAAATGAAGACTTCTTTAGGTAAAACAAAAACGTTTATTTTTTAATCAGAAATCAAGTAAGCATGTAATCCTGTTATTTCTTAATGCATATTTCTGAAGGATGGTCAGTTGTCCTCACTTGAGTTTGATGGCTTCATTCGTATCTTGTTTTGCCCCAGATTTCTCAACTCTTTCACTGATCATGACAAAACCCACAGAAACTAGTTCGAACTTTATAGAGTAATAAGGAAAGTGGTTTGATGTTTTGTTTATTCTGAGTATCCAACAAGGGACTGATCCTGTAGATGACAGAATGTGTCTTTATCCACTTCTTAATTTTTATTTCCATGCAGTATTGCTGCAGCATTAGCCCCTGAACTGGCACATGTACACAGATACTTTCCTCTATAGTTCTTTATATTATGATGGCAATTACAGGATCACAAAAGGCTGGAATGAGGCTTTGAGAATATTTTCAGGTAACAATTCTTGTGGGATGAGATTTTGGCAGTATTTCTAGTAAAACTTTTTTTTTTTTTTTTTAAAAGACATACTCCACACTTGTTACAAGGGTTATTTGTTAATAATGCTTATTTACAATCTTAATTCTGAATACTTGATGTTAAAGCTATTTTTTTCCTCTGCTGCTGCAAATGTTGCTGCTGCAACTGTATTTTGAAAACGTGTGACTTTTACTGATACCACAAGTGAAGATGGAGCTGAAGAAACTTCTTCAGTAGTATAACCACTCACAGGTGTGGTTACAGAATCTGCTCCCTCATCTCCTGTCTCATATTTGAGCTCATCATCTCTTAATTATGTATCCTTGTTTTCCTTTGAAGAGCAGCAGTGTGTGGGTTGTGGTGAGGTATTATCACAGTTTGGGTGAATTGTTAGCCACAAGACTGAAGGCTAAGTGTAGCAAACCACCATACGAGTGGCAATATCCCAGCATCTGACACACATCTTGGAATCTCTTATAATTATTAAATGGTTTTTGCAAATAATGATAAGTGGATGGGGAAAAAGATAATAAAATAAACAAGGAAACAGCTTTGTATAGCAAAACAATATCTTATTATTGAGGTTGTTGCTAATTATTTGCAGGGAGGGGAAGAGCAGGTGGCAAAGTAAGCATACATGTTTTTAAGTATTTTTGTGACGTGTGAGTGGTGCATTGATAGCATTGCATCAGGCACAGTAGCTAGCTTAGAGGATGAATGATTTTGCTTTAGTTGAAGTGAACTTGTCTATTTTTTGCCATTGCTTTTGGCCGTAGGAAGCATTTAAAAGTAGAAATTACTGAATTGGATCAGATCCACGGTCTAATTAATGCTAAGTCGACCCTGACAGTTCTTACAAAAGGTTGATTGGTAAGAGAACGGAGGGCGAAGACAACCAACATTTGATCCTTTTGGAATACCCTGCTCTTGTCAGCAAGTGGGCCAGCTAGATCCCTTGGCCAATGCCTTTATCATGGCTTTGCGCAAAGGTCTTTATGGTCTTTCCAGCAAACAATCCCATTGAACACTATATTTTTGTAGGCTATGAATAGAACCGTATTCTTTCAGAATCCCTGATGTCCCTTAATGATGGACTGTGGTGCTGATTTTCACATGCTTAGCCTGCACTTTGTACAATAATGTGTTCCCATAGTTTGAATTTACTGTTATTTAATTTAACTGAATAATCTCCCATTCAAGACTGGAAGTAGGCAAGAAAGTCAGACCACAATTTCTGACTTTCAAAGTATGTATCTCTGTCGTGTTCCCTGTTGCTCATGTGCTCGCTAACATAAACAGTTTAATCACTTTAGGTCTTTGTATATGGCAGTCTTTTTGTAAGTCAAATCATTTTAGTCACCTGCCCTTGCACTCCTGTTACTTCTGTAGTTTTAATGAGGTAAGGTAAAAAGAACTGTAGATAGCGTTCTCCATGAAGGTATTTCCCTGGCAGGTGTATATTAGAAGGGTAATGTTTTCAATACAGTATTCTGTGCTTTTTTGCATGCATCATAAAACTTGGCTTATTTGACATTGCTGCATGTACGTGAAAGCTTTCCTTGACTTGTTATGATGACACCCAGGTCTTTTCCCTTTGCCGAGAATGTTGCAGTATGATTTCTTTTGCAGTTATCAAAAAAATATTTATCGTGTTTCACATTCACTCAACTTTGTTAAACCCTTCAGTAACTCGAATACACACCCCTCACTTGTCAGTTTTGCCAATCTGTTTTACAGCTGATCTTTCCAGACCGCTAACTAAATTTAAAAGCTGATACCAGCATGGCCTCTGCATGCCACAACTATTAACCTTTTTCTTTTTAAAACGTCTTTTTATTCCTACATTTTACTTTTGGCTGCTTAGCTCATTTTTAATTGTGACTCCAACTTTCGGTCGTGATTACTCTGTTTTCTTTATGGTCTTTATGAGTCACGTTATCAAAGTCCTTTTGAAAGGCCAAATAAATAATAATTTCTTCTGCGGATGCACTCCAAGTTAAAAAAGACATATTTTTCATTATGTTAGCAATGTTGTTTTTCTCTCCATTATGTAATCTCTGCTTAGGTATTAAAGTTACAATCTTTTAAAGTAGCCTTCCAGATGGTTTATTAAATGCTAGAATTCATTGGTATGTAATCTGGATCATCATTTGTGGCTATTTTTAAGGAATGCTACCCTTTCATTCCAGATAGGAGAGTGCCTATTTTTGTTGGAAACCCAGCCTCCAACTTCGAGCTGCTTCAGAACTCCTGCACGCATATCTAGTCCTCAGAATGGCTTGCCTTTTAATTTATCCAGTTATTTCAGCACTTTTTGTTTTGGTATCTGCTGCTCTTTCACCCTTTGCTTGCAGAAGAACTGATTAAATGGGATTTGCTGTCTAGAGGGACCAGAGGAGACAATTTGATCGCTTGAATATCATAGATTTTTCCCCCTGTATTAAGCCTGATAACTTCTTTTTAAGCTAAAAGGTACCTTTGGGTCTGTCTGGATTTCTGGGCATCAGGAGATAGAGAGGTGTATCCAGGAATATGAGGTAGGGTCAATATTGCTCCACCCCCCCCAAAAAATGGACTATGCAAGAATTTTGTGTCACAAAGTCATGTTTCCTCTGTTTCCCAAGAGAAGGGACATCTTATTCCATAACTTCCTAGAGTGTGGTTTTTACTTCCCATCTTGGAGGGAGAATGCTGTTGGCTGGTGTGAAGGTGAAAGAGAACTAGAAAATGAAAGACTAGGAGGTATAATCTTGACTTTCCACTGAAAGAAGTAGTGGGTATACAGGGGTTTTTTCGTTTTTTTTTTTGTTGTTGTTGTTTTTTTTTTTTTAAATACCCCAGATTAGGAACTCAGCTAACAAGAAATGCTAATATGGTCATACAGGGTGAGAAGGGGTGAGTTTACTCTTTTGCATGACTAAATATCTCAAGGTCATAATCAGCTGTTATCTTTTCTGCAGTGTTTTTCCTCCTCTTTATTCATTCCCTTTGTTTCCCAGTACTATTTCAGACTTGCCAGACAATTGTTGTGCAGTCTTCCTGCTTCTAATGTATGTCAATAAATTGTCCTTATGTCTTTGGTTCAGTCCTTATGTTCCTAATCTCCATTTTTAAATATTATTTTCCAAGTATATTCTTTGTTCTAGTTGTTTCAGCTCATTGCTTTTGTTTTTCGGAAAAGGTACCTCTTTGCCTCAACTTATTGCAAAGCTTTCCTCAGTACTCAGATTGCCCTTGTCCACCTACTTCTGTGTCTAGAGATTTTGTTGCCGTTATTTTTTTTTCTGATGAATATGCTATGCCTGCATAATCTTTCATGCGTAAAAGCAGAGTGTCCCCATTGAAGTCAATGGGAAGATCTGATAAACACACAACGTGACAATATGGTACTGTATTTCCAGGTAGCTTATTTTAAATACCTGCTCTATGTTTTTGTTTTTCCCCAGGTGCTTATTTTGCTCTGGACACAGGCTTTTCTAAACTTGTTGTCTGTCAAGGCTTTCTGACTCCACTGTTCTTTCTTTGACTCCTGGTATATAATAAAAAGCCCAATACTTTTATATTAGATATTGGGGAACAGCAATCACTGGAAACAGTATTATTAGATTTGATTGTTCCAGGCATAGAAGTGGACAGGTGAGAAAATGTAGAAGAGTGTTAAACTGAGTGCCAGTCTTTCACCCACCTGCAGTGGCAATACCGCCCATCACGGTGCAAACACATGGTTTGGAAGTTTCTTCTTTACGCTTGGCCATGTTGGAATCTGTTGTGAGCCATCTGGGCTAAATCCTGGGCTGCCCTGTGGGATGTGTATGCTAAGAAGTCTTTCTCCTTTTGGTTTTCCTGATGACAGTAAGTTTCCCTCTCTTCCTACTGGCGTGAGGAAAGATCAGAAACCACAGGAGCAAGGAACAGCAGTGGTGGGTGAAGAAGGAAGTGATTCTTTTCACAAACAGAGAGAACATAGTAAGGCAAACGTAATGTTATTTTTATTGGATTCTTGATTTCATTTATCTGTTCAGATCCTTTTAAAAACATTTGAACTGCATGGGTTCCTGCTGCGAAGAAGCCTGCAAACAGGGAAAGTGACTTCTTGAATGTCCTGAAGAGGAGTGCAAAGAATCTTCCTTCCTCGTCCTGCCTGATGCCTGAGGATGCAGGGCTAGCAGAAGAGATGGGAAGGGGCAGAGCGTACCAGTATGCATGCAGGCTGGGTATAACGAGACCCCAGCTTGCCACACTTTATGCGTTAATTCATGTTGCTAGAGACTAGAAGGATGCATGTATTGTTGTGGGTTCAAAAATAGCCGTTTTGCACAAAGTAGCTGAGAATTGAAGGACACCCTCTCACCCCTGCTCCCATACAATCCATGCAGCTAACTCCTGTACTGTGCTGCTCTAGGACCTTGTTTTTTGGAGTCTGGCACTCCTGGTCCTCCTTTCAAAGTTGCTGGCATGATGGGTGATCTGGTGCTGATTTCAACTGCATTTAGCCCCTGTGGGGTTTGTCTGTGGTGCTGAGCTCCCTGTGCCAAAGACTTTGATCAGCTTGAACCCCCTGCCTGGCCTTATTCCTACTATTCTCTTCTGGAACGTCTAGTGATGTTCCGCTTCATCTGAAGTGCTTCTGCCTGAGGGTAGAGAGGGGAAAATATCTTAGTCTAGACCACTCCCTTCCACATGCTCTCTTTCTCCCATCCTGGCCGAGTGACTGATGGTAACATCTGCATCCCAGTGAGCGATAACACCACAGATGAGGAACCCAAGGCACAAAGCAAGAGTTGGGATCATCCAGCAGGCCAGTGGATTAGAGGCGAGAATGGAAGGGAGACAGTCCAGCATGCTGCCTAATTGGCCACACTGCCTCCCGTATGTTACCAGTGCAGCATTAATTTAGCTGTTTCAAGAGATGCTTCTCTTTAATATATTTCATATTAATAATGATGCTCTAAGATATTATTAAAAAGTTGATAACAGAATGCTTAACAGCCAAAAGAAGTGCTTATTTAGCCCGATTAAGCCTAGCTGTCAGCATACGTGAATTCTCATAGGCAGCATATTTTCACTTTATTTTCCTTGGTTTCTTTTTTGCAAATGAACCATCCTGGAGTTAGCAATTGTCTACAGCAACAGGCAACTTTTCTGCCTATCCACATACTACAGGATATTTTAGGATTCACGTTTATAATAGCTACAAAAGATTACACGTTTTAATAACCATTTTAAGACCCAAACAATTTTATAAATCAACTTGGGCCTTTTCAAAAGGAGACATAAAAGAAAAAAAATTGTATTGAGGTGATAGTTTTCACTTAAAATATTCTTATAACTTTAAAATTAACTTCAAAACAGCTGACTAGCTGTGCAGAAATTAACCTGGTTTTGGAAGGAAGACCACGGACTTTTGCTCTGAAAATAATGTGCCACTGAGCCTTGGCAGCTTAAGGTGTCTCTATTTTGAAGAGGGTTGGGGGGGG
>NW_009189033.1:9474-17160 GCF_000690835.1 Fulmarus glacialis
GGAGGGAAGTCAAATGATTTAGTGACTGAAGAGAGTTGCCACTTGCGTGAGCTCCATCCCTAGGGATATGACCTTTTTAATCCTCTTTAGTTAATGTATTGGTGATCTTTACTTAGGCAGAGTAAACAGTGCTGTT
This sequence comes from Fulmarus glacialis, assembly GCF_000690835.1. Classification (NCBI taxonomy): domain Eukaryota; kingdom Metazoa; phylum Chordata; class Aves; order Procellariiformes; family Procellariidae; genus Fulmarus; species Fulmarus glacialis. The sequence continues at coordinate 9,611 of NW_009189033.1, forward strand.
CTGAACAAAGGGGAGGTCATGCTTCCTGCATTACACTCTGACCCCGGGGTCGCGGCCTTTGTTCACTTCTCAATGGGAATTGCTCTCAGAGGGCCACCACAAAATGGAGAACTAATTTAGGCACGTGCTGGCAGAGAATGGCAGAGTATCAGGTTTGCCTCACCCGAACCTCCGAGCATGCAGCAGTCACGGCGAGAGTAAAAGTCAAACTGTTTCAAAGAGGACTTTTTAGCTCTTCACTTACCAATGGCTGCGGCGCTTAATCCCTCCTTGAACTAAATATATTGCTTGGGTCTTCCCCCCATGCTGCCAGTAATTCAATTTCTCTGTTTTCAGCCTTTAAACTTTTTTTCCCCCCTACTGGACTGTTCCAAATGAAGAAGCATTAGATTAGTGAAAATCAGAGAATTTTTCTCTTAAAAGAAAGAGGGAAACCGTATGGCAATTGCAGCATTAAACTTGGGCCTCTGAGGTCTCAAAATAAGCATTGTTTCTCAGGCCGTAAGGAAACGTGATGCTGTGTCCCAGCAGATTGTATTCATCACCTTTTTCATAACATTTTCTTTGTGTTGCACCAAGTAAATACATACGCGTGCACGCAGAGCCCTGTGATGGGAAGCATGGGGTACTAAGGCAAAGTGAGAAATACACACGCGTGCACACAGAGCCCTGTGGTGGGAAGCATGGGGTACTAAGGCAAAGTGAACTAGGACTTTCTCATATTTGTCACTAATTCTATGCAAAAATGCTGATTCCCCCGCCCCCCGGCTTCAAAAGTAACTGGTGGCAGAAAATGTGATGCATCTCATTTTTAGTTGCTTTGACCAGGGAACATATGTAAATATGGAAGCTGAAATACATTATTTGGAAGACTCGTATATAGAAAACCATTACCTTTCACTGAAAGATGTTTATTATTTTTCATCTATATGCTGTTCCTTGCTCAGCAGTAAAATCCGTGAAATGCAATGATAGATCATAAAATAATTAAACTGTAAACACATATCTTCAGTCAAAATACTGCTTTTTCCACATTTCTTCCTTCTATCAAAAAAAAAAAAAGCCCTTAATTGCTGATGACGGCCAAGTTGTGTAAAACACAGCAGGGTTAAAACTGAGCGCAAGGGATGTGTGTGTGTATTGGGGGGAGCTTATGATGTTGCCATCAAAAAATAAGCAATAGTACGATAGTAAGCTTCGAGGTTTCTGTGGCTGTTGACATGAATAGGATCAAGGTAAAAACGTCTATGACAGTAAATTTCAGCTCTCAGACTTGGGTATTTCTGGGCTTGCTGTTTGTTTTTTTTTTTTCCTCCTTCCCCCCATGTTTTATACCACTATAAATCCCTGAAAGACTGTACCGTATTGGCATAATGGAGTGCAGGGTGGGTTTACCTGACGTTACTGCTGGCTTAAGGTACAATCCTGCAAATGGTAGCTGCTGTGGTGTTTGCACTTGTGTTTCTGTTGACTCCTTTTAGACTGCTCTAATAACAAGCAGTAAGCCATCCAATAGACGCTTTCTCAGTCTGTGTCTTCTGTACAGTTGTGGGCACCTCTCCTGTTCAGTCCACCCTTGTGGAGCGGGAGGCTTAACCATGCTGGAAGTGGCTCAGTCCTGCCCAGGGGCTGGGAGGAGTGCGTGGGCAGGAGACCCCCAGCGCCTCTGCCTTGCCCAGAGCATCCTTCTGCCGAGGCTTTTCCAAGGCGCGGGGCAGGGCTGGACAGAGAGCCTGGGGTAGTGCTGCTGCATTTGCTACACAGATTTGCCTTCTGTACCAGACTCCTCTCTCTGGAGAAGAGAGCATGCTACTTTTTTTAACTGTTACAGACTTCCAAGCCTTTTTTTTCTGCTTCGGATTATGTGCCGTAATACGGATTTGCCCGATAATAGAATGCTGTAACTCTTTTGTGTAAGACAGCAAAATTTTCTCTCTGTTTCTGTCTTTCTTTCTCTTTCCTCATTTTAATTTGTTTTCTTTGTATTCCAGTCATTTCAAGTAAAATGTTACGTCTTTCCCTTAGTTTTCTTGAAGTTATATTATTTAAACAAACACTTTGAATAATCTATTCTTAGATTTGAAAGTGCATTCTGTAATACAGCAAAATAAGCTCTGTAAACAAAAGAAGTGGCCAAGCAACTGAAATATCATGCCCTTTTAATGAAAAGTTGCATTCAAAGCTGAGCCAAATGTGAACAGCAGAGAGTTAGTACGTGAGCAGCAAGTGACTCTGACTACAGCAATACTGAAACCGACCCTTCTGTGTCCTTTATTTGTTACTTGAAATTCCCAAAGTCCACTAGCTTTAGATTTTAATGGAAGCCAGAGGGGAAAGGTGTATTTACTATTACCCATTATCTAATAAAAATAATATTGTCAGGTTAGCATACGTATCTTCCTCACTAGTTACTTAGTTATAATTAATATGTTTACTAATGAAAATACAAGGTCCACACCCTTTCACCATGTGTTCCTCAGTACTAGTATTGCTTTTCTGTTACCTGCAGGATTTTAGAGACTAAAGAGAGTGTCAAGGCAACGTCAGTTGCATTTATTTTTGGGTTTTTTTGCCTTAAAGCATTGATATGGTTGTGCTTTGTTTGGAGGTAATGAGCTGTAGGAGAATTTTTAAATGTGCTGCTTAGAGTAAAAAAAAAAAAAGTTTAGAAAATATTCAGCGAATATTCAAATTTTAAAATATTTCTTTTTCCTCAAAAAGATATTGGAACCTTACAATAACTGCTTGAGAGGAAACCTAATTTTTCTCCGTGTGTGTTAAGTATTTCAACATGCAATATGATAATCTAAGATACCATAGTAGAAGTGCGTCTTCTGAAAGCTTCTTATTGAGTGGAGCCTTTTGGAGATTTTTTTGCTTTGAATGTTCGTGATTCAGACCTCTCAGGATTTTTTTTTTTTCTTTTTTGTTTTACTGTTTAAAAAAGAACTTTACCCCTGGCGAAGTTTGTATTAATAGAATGGGCAGAGAATAGTCTATTTTACTGTGTGAACTTGATTCCTCAGCATTACTATTTCTGGCAGTGATTTCTCCAGCTAGTGTACCTGGTAAAGCTTAATGGTGGTTAAGACTTTTCTCATTTCCTAGACAAAGATGTTACTGAAATTAGAAATATGAACTCCTGTATTATTTTTCTAAATTTGCTGTATCAAAATTGTTTCCAAATGTGACCCCTGCAGTGAAAACTAAGTAAGAACCATACATATTTAGCAGCTTCCTCTGTTAATCAACTGCTGTACACCTGTCTATTCTGCTTTTAATATTAAGCCATTTCTATTAGCCTGTTGATTTCCTTGATCCTTGGGATAATGATTCGCAGTATATCAGTTTATCTAAGCAGAGAAAAAATGGAAAATTAAAAAACAGTCTTGTAGAACACGGGTTTAGTCAGGCTTCAGATGTACTATGGAAATTACTGAGTCTATTCTTTACTTTTTGAAGATAAACATTTTTCTAAACACTGGACTGCCAGATATATATTTAGGCCCAGTGTAACTCAGCAAAATTCATTTGAAGTAAATGCGTATTTGCCTGATTTGTCTTCTGGTAAAATATCTTCTTCTGCCTCTTTCCATTGAATACTTGAATAAAAAGAAATATGTAAAAGTTTCAAAATGCTACATGGATACAGATATAACTGCATATCATACATTTATGTGTGTGTGGTTTTTAAATTAATATTGGGGTGAGCAGAAAATACAAGACAGACTTCAGTTGCACCTGTAAAAATAGAAATGCTACTTCTCTGTGAAACTGCATTGCTATATTTTTCTGTGGTACAAGGATGTCATCCTTATGTTTTCCACTGGCATTACCCGCTTTGAAAGAAAAATGCATGACAGCCTCAAAATGGCGTTCTCTGTTAAGGAAAGGCAAAGACGAAAGCTGGAATAACATAGTAGTTCCAGCACAAAATGGCCTTTTCCCATAGATTTCCAATAAATTTCTTAAACTGATTAAGGTTTTGGCCATTAACTGGCCAGTAAAAGCTGAAATACGGTAAATCTGATATTCTTATAAAAATCTTACCCTGTGTGTACGGGATACCCATTTATTATACGAGCATGTGTGTAAGTACAGTATTAAAGTAAAATTGTGTTTTGCCAGTCCCCACAATGAATCTTAAGTATCTATTTTGCTTTCCCCTCTGTGCTGAAAACTCAGAGCACTGCCAGCTGACTGCTGGAACAACATTTTGATCTATGTGTGCAGTGCTTTATTAGACGAAATCCCTGATCTTTATGTCAGTCTCCGTCATTGATTCAGGTCTAGTACAGGAACGAGGTCTTACATTCAGGTAGTCATGGAGCAGTTAGTTGTACATATTCTCTGATTGTAGTGATGAGTTGTTACGATAATGTTAAAGGGATAAAATTACTGCTGATGTAGTGCATTATGATCAAGTTCTTTTGTATAGTTCTTACGGTCTATTTTAGATATATTGACATTTTTTAAATGACATGTTTATTTGTATAACTAAAAAAAAAAAATTAGTTCTGAACCATGTCTTCTATGATTTTCCTGTTGTAATTCAAATGTAACCCTTTGTTAGCAATCTTTAGGCTGCATTATTAAAATATTGTGATTTCTATTGAGCAGTATTATGTAAACTGAATATTAATTTACAGTCTTACTCTAATAGTATTCATACTTTCTGGGCTGCTGTAACATGAGACCATAAATGCATACATACACATACATACCTATCTCATGTATAGGTCTACCATATTGCACGCAGCACACATGTATGTGTGTGGGCACATACATGCAGAAGAGATGAAGTATGTGATTTTGTAAAAACAGTTGTTGGGGAAAGGGTGAATTGTTTAATTTTCTTACAAATAAATGACGGAAGTAATACGGGCTTTAGATAACAACTTTGATTTTGGTATTTGGCTTCAAAAGTTTTTGAAAAGCAGATGTATTTCTAATTGAGTCAGGGAGAGTTCTCTATTTTGAACCAAGTCTCACTGTCCTGTTGCCAAGAGGCAAGAAGTCTCTTTGTCTTCCCTCCTCACCGCCCCCCCCCCCGCACAATTTTCTTACGAAGTTACTTGTTTGCACTAGAAAACACACTGTGCAGTTTTCTTGAAATTTTTGGTGAACTAGGAAAAATTCATTGCATTACATTTCTGTTGATAACATTTTCTGGAAATATAAATTTAAGAGTTGGCCTTTTAACATTTCAATGCTTTTATCATCCATCTAAAATCTCCAGTAAAATGCATTTATGCCCTAGGAAAAAATGGTTAAATTTGAAACTTGAAGTTTCCATGAATTACTCACTGATATCCCCTGGGAATTTTCAGTATTCTGAAAAGGAAGTGTTTTTAAACAGCTGAAAAACATAGTTCATTGAATAAGTCTGGAAGCAGCTTTTCACAATTCTCCCCCCTCCCCCCCTTTTTTTTTTTGGTGATGCTAGTGTTATCATTCATATTGTATTTTATTAGTGTAGATAGCATAGTAAAAACTCCATTGAGTGTTTTCCTTGTAAGAGCGTTTGTATTGGTTTTGTCAGGTTGTAATAAACTTCATTAAAATAACCTTTATTTAATACATTTAATCTGCATAGATGCTGATTCATTTTTTAAAAAGCGAAATGAGAAATTATAAAAAGAGATTTTTTTTTTTTGTAATAAACATCTGGTTTGCTGGCAACACCGAAATGACCCTCTCTTTTTAAAAACCCTTTTACATGTCATGTAATGTGAAGGTAATATAACGTAAAGGTCTCCTCTTTCTATATGAACAGAAACGGTTCCTTTCAAAGCGTGGTGCTCTGAGTTGAGGCCTTGCTGCTGCTGCATCTGCTTTGGGGTCCCAGAGCCGTCACTCCGCCACTGCAGCTGCTGGTAGTGGAGCGAGTTTGAACTTCTACTGATGCACGCTACCCAATGCTGTGCGTTGTTCACAGTCTGTCTTGGGAGTGGGGCAGTTGTCCCTTCAAATGTTCTAACATCCTTTCTGTGTATTCTGTCATTTTTGTCAAACGTGAAACGTGTGTGTATAGACCATGGGATGCTTAAATGTATCTCTCTGTGGGAATACATCTTTCTGGACAAAGGAAATACAGAATCACATGTGTGTATGACATTTTGTTTACTAAAACTGAAAAGCAGCAGAATACTCTTAAAGCTGAATATGTAAATTTAGGCATCCCTTCAAAATGTAAGAAATAAATAATGCAAGTGTGACAACTTTAGTAAGTATAACATGACAGACGGGAAGAAAAAACCCAAATGATTCCTGGGAAGGCAGTTCATAGAACACAGATTCTATGAAATACTGACTGGTGTTCCAATACTATGAAGTATTGGATGGTGTTCTTTTTTCACAATTATAATTTATACCGGCAACTGATATAAAGAATGTAGAAGCCTGTATTATCTGTCCAGATAAATACATGAATACTTGCAGTAGGTTCATTATTCTCTCAATGTTATATTTTATGATAATAACAATAGTGTGTCAATATTGTTCATGTTAGGATTTTTTTTTTTTCCAAGAAGATGGATTTAAATTTACCAGTGCCAATATATTCTGTTACAGTGTGAGATTCCAGTGATATTTTAGATAGCCAAGCTAGACAGATTAATCTAAGCTGCACCTTATGTACCATATATTTTAGTGTTAATGGGCTAAACTTGAACTGTAAAACTGAAGTTGGCTATATAAAATAGCTATGACACTAATATTCAGCTCATAAACAGATCGTGTCCCTATGAATTCTGTATCTGCAACCATTTTGGATTAAGTATCTCTGTGTGTACTAAGTAATTGCAAGTATGCTATGAACGTGTTGCCATAACGGAGATCCCTTTTTATTTTCTTATAATTTATGTAAATTTTTCATCCTTACTAACATTTCATTACCAAAAAACCACTAAGGAATTTCTGTTGTATGTCACTTTTGTTCCCTTTGCAATTCACTTTGTTCAGGACTGTAGAACTCTGTTGTAATTAAAAAATAGATACTCTAAATATCACAGATACACACAGTTGGTAACGGGACAACTCTTGACTAGTTTAAAAGCCTTTAAGTAATTTACAATTTACAATATAAAGGTATTTTAGTCCCCTGTTAGACCTAAGAAATTTTAAGTTTTCATTACGGATTTCATCATGTACATTTGCTTACTTTTGGCAGCTTATCATTCTCTAAAAATGAACATTTTCTTTTTTTTTTTTTAATGTGTTATTTACCTTTCTTCTTCTTTTTTTTTTTTTTAAATTTTCTCACTTTTTTTCCCCCCCTCCAGTAGCTATTTCTGCAGGGCATCCAATTTTAAGCAGACGTGTCCTTTTAAATAAACGGAGGGCTGCGTTTTAAAACAGCTTGTTTTAACTCCGTGCTCCTAGTGATACCAGAAGAAAAGTGTTGCCAGGACAGCGCATTTCCAGCAGGAGAAGTAGAAATGTCAGTCACTGCTGGAGGCGCAGAAGTACCGGACGGTAAAACTCTCCCAGTATTTTAGCCCGTAAGCTTTGCCCGCGGGGCAGCCCAGCGTCTGCCGGGGCGCGCCGCC
>NW_009189034.1:0-20886 GCF_000690835.1 Fulmarus glacialis
GGGGGGCTGCGGTGCCTTACCCATCTCCTCCCACGGGTCGAATAACCCCCCCAAACCACGAGAGGCGTGAACACAGACCCACGTTAAATCTGCAGCCTGGGAACTCCAGCAACACGGGACGAGATAACCGAGGGTCGCTATGAAATGGCCATGGGTAAACGCCAGTATCGCAGAGAAGTTGAGGACTTTCCATGCTTTTTGCAAAGCATCTGCAATTCTTGGATGCCGGCTGGTGCAAAACGGTGAGCGCGGGGATAATGGTGTGTACCTGCCAAAGCAAACCTCTTCTCTTGAAGGGCTATGGTCATTTTCTCTGCTGAACGCTGAACAAGTAGAGGCAAGCTCATCTGATAAAAGGCGCGTTTACCAAGATAAGGTAATAGCAGAACTCCAGCACAGAGCCTCTGCTATCGCCTCGGAGAGCCCTGGTCTGCTCCACGTCAGGAGGAATCTGAGGTCAGGAGGTATTACGTGAGAGCACAAAGAGATTTTATATGTGAGATGGAGACAGGCCTTTTAAGGCTCACCGCCAGCTGAAGGTGCGTGTCGTTACCAGGAGGAATCCTAAGGGAAGTCAGAGCCTTGCAGAAATCTGCTAGCCGTAAATGTAAGGTTTGTAAAAAAACAAAAACCTCTTTACAAGATCCCAGCTGCATCCCCAGCATAAACAACGCAGCACTGTATCAGTGACACAGAGTTCCCAAAAAGCAGATGCTTAGGTTGTCCCTCTCAGTATGGTCTTCTCGGTATTTTGCGTCTGAGCCTGCAAACCTGGCGTTTATGGCGGTGATCTGCTCACTGATCTTGAGGGTCTGCTGTGATGCTGCAGACCCAGCCCACCGCGGAGGAGAGGACTTACGGACTGAAAATGACGTGCTGAGTATAAATGGGGGCAGGATCACAGCTCTGGGCTGTGGACTTCTCAAAGCAGAGACTGTCTTCCATGCAGGCACTGAACAAATTCAGCAATAACCATCAGAAAAAATGGAAGTGATGTGTTTGTCCCTTCCTGCAGTTCAGGGGAAAGTAACCAGCATAAATAAATGGGTACTGAATCAGATGGTTCATTCGCTCTCTGCCCTGAGGACCCAAGCTGTTATTTTCCAAACAAAGGGGGGAAAAAATATGTACAATTTTTAATCTGTCCCATCACTGTCCCTCTGTCCAAGCAACAGAAATAATCAGAGCTTGCTGCAGCTGATTGCTAATGAAAAATGAGGTTTGGGGCCAACCTGCTCTGCATTTTAAGTTCAGACTCCAAGTGTACGTGGACAGTTTCATGCCCATGAATTGTCTGACTCCTGCATGCTCTTTCAGATATTCGGTACATTCCTGCAGTGGGTGGTGAGCTACAAATCAGGGTCAGAGGTAATCCCCAATTATTTAGCCCTTTTACTGTTCTCGTGCTTGCCAAACAATTCTCCATATCAGGATTTACTCATGACCTTAAGGGACGTTGCCAAGGATTTAGGAGTCCCCCTAAAAAGAGGATCCAAATGAAGCTATTACATTCTTGGGCATCAAGTTAGAATGCTGGAGAGTTGAATTACATTTTCCTGGGGATCAGTTTTCATAAGCTAGGGCTGATGTAATCATCAATTTGCCTTCTCGATTTTATTTGCTGAATTATTTCTACGTGGAGGGTTCCTTTACAACGTACGATTAAGGCAGTAGCAAAATGTTTAAAAAGGCTTAATTTTCTAAAGCCATTCGTCGAGCAGCAGGTCTCCTGAACGCTGGTTTCAGAAGGGCTGAGAGTCACAGGACAGCGGCAGCTCGTGTCCAAGGGGGATTTGCAGTTATTTACAGACGCAGTAAAAGGCGAGGGTTGGGGGTTGGTTTGAAGGTGTGCTGAAGGCGGGCTGGGGGGGGCGAGCTCCTGGACCTGCCCCTTGCCCGTGACTGTCCCCTTCTGACCACAGCGATCTGGGGGGGAAACATTCCGAAAATCCCTGGCACCGACGCCTGATCGGAGCCTATGTGGGCAGCGCTGGGAGTTAACAGATGGGTTGTGGATTCAAGCTTACGATAAGGTTACTGAGGGTGGTTTTGTTTTAAAATGTCTCTTACTTAATATATCCATGAAGGCCAGGCATGTGCCTGTGGCCTGTAATCAAACCGCTGACTCTCCCTCTCTCTTATTTCCAGCAATCTTGTTTCAGGTTACTGGCACCGGAGGTGAAAGATGTCTTGGCCCAGCAGCCGAGGCTGGACGCTGAGGTTATGCCGTGCGGGAGGTGCTGCACGGACGCGGTTAGCCCTCAGCATCTGACGGACAACCTCAAGGCCTCGATAGTTAATACCTATTACTTTTTGCCGAAATAAAAGTTTCCGTGGGAGCCAAACTGCCTCTAAGAGCGCGGGGGAGCGGGGTGCACTCCCCACCCAGCCTGTGCTCAGTAAACGTGGCGGCTCTTCTTCCAAGACAGGCACATCTCCAGCCGCGGCACCAGCCTCTGGGATGGATGTGAAAATCCTCGGTGGGCAGCAGGGTGCTGTCAGCTATGCGGGACGGTACCTCCATCGAACACCCACCGCCTTACTGCGGCCTGAGGTCTGCCGTACTTAAGCATCTTGGTCAGCGTAGGATGTGTCGAGCCAGGAGCGCTCAGGATCAGCAGCTCCCAGGAGACCTGCACGTCTCACTTCCCAACCGTCCTAAGGCACGCGTAGGAGAGCCCGCACCCATCAGCTGTAGGAAGGATCCCGAAAGGGGCACGGTGTGACTTAACAGCGTAGGCTCTGAGGAACGGTTTGTCACCCACCAGGGCTCTGCCTCGTCCTTCTGCTAGCCTGCAGGTAGTTGCAAAAGCTTGAATTTAGCGTGAAGTCTGGTAGTTCCAGCTGCGTGTGTGACTCACTATCTCAATAGCACAGCTGGCCACGCTTGCTGCCGCGATGAAAGGAATCGTCCACACGTTAGAATAAGTCGAGATTTAATATTGCAAGTATGTGCACTGATCGCTGCCTAATTACATTGGTTTAGGCTACCATGGACTCTGCTTGGATAAAACACTGGGAAAACCTAGCGAGAGCCGTTGTCTCTGTGGAGGCCTGGGCAAGCGAAGGGCCCTCCCTCCGGCACTACCCTGGATCGCTGCCGGGCACGTGAGAGCTGCGGGAATGACGCTGGCACCGCTCAGTGAAACTTGCCCGAGGACTATTCAAATGAAAGCCATTCCCCTCTTTGAGCGGAGATGTTTGCCAGCACCCAATGTAGCAGTGGGAGGAATATGTAGGTGGAAACTATTTGGAAGTGGCAAAATTTGTGGACATTACAATTCATAATAAGAGACTTTAGCCCACTTTGATACTCTGTTTAATAAAACATGCCGGCTTCCCGGTGACATCCTGCCCTGCCTCGCACCGCCAGCCAAACCCAGGCAGCCAAGGACTCACGCTGTTTAACCAGTTCCCCGCCGGTTGCACCATCTCGTGAGAAAGAACTCCAGGCGTGCACACCCGTGCACACCCATGCAAGCCTGGCTGCAGCCTGACCCTGCTAGCACGAGCAGAGCCCAGAACCTCTGTCTGCACACGGCGTCAGAGCGATTTCAGAGGTAATGTCACTTGTCCCCTGCTGCTGTGCCCAGGCAGTGTGGCCTCTGCAGAGCTCAGGTGGGGCAGGGGACGGCGAGGGGTTACCCACCCCATTTGGAGACGGCAGGGAGCCAGCTGTGGGCAGGACAGCTGGGCTGCCAACACATCCTGCTCAGGAGCAGGAGTTGCTTCCCCTCCCGAGTGACAGAGTTGTCTGGTGGATGCTTTGCACAATGGTATCTGATCACATTCCTCCTTCTGCCTAACATCAAACAGTGAGTCAGCGATGAAGCCTCATCAGATGTCTCTCTGCTTCGGCTTTCATATCTGAAAAGCAGAAAGGATGGTGCTCTGCAAGTATGCAAAGCAAAGAAAGTAGGGTGCCTTTAGATCTACGACTTAGAAAATACCACACCTTTTAACTACACCATTATTTATTTTTCGCTGGCGTCCACATACCCCAGGCAGGAATCAATACCACCGGGGCTCGTAGTCTAGGGAGATTTTGTTCTTTCTGGGGGATGCAGATAACAACAGCTACAGGGCCAAAATACATTACGTCTGAGTCAAATATTAACATAAAAAGTATTCTGAACTTGCTAACTGGATTTAAAAAATTACACCCCCTCCCCTAAAAATAATAATAAAGCCAGAACAGGCAGAAGGGACCGGGAGTATGTTCCTCCTACAGTTCATGTCAGGACACAGATGAGTTAAACCTTGACCTCTGAGCCTGAGCCTGCTGGACAAGGTCTGCGCGATCTGCGTGCTCATGGCGTATAAGGCGCCTGTTGATCAGTTCAGGGGGACTCGGTTCAAACCGTAAGTATCATTAGCAGCAGCGGCAGAGCAAAGGCTGTTTGTCAGGGCTCGTGGCAGAGGTGAAGACCGCAGCAGTTTGGTGTGGGAAGCTGGCTGGGACAAAACCTGGCAGGCGGCTCAAGCAGTGCCATGGGGAACCCAGCTGAACTTCTGCAGGGACACCATCGGCTCCCGTGGCTGCAGATAAGGGAGGACAAACCCATATACTGCGTGGACTTGCTTAGACCAGCCTGGTCTTTGTAGGCTTGTGTGATCATACGGGATCAAGCACCTGCTTGCGAGGGGAGCAGGATACCCCCAAGGCTAGGTGAGGGCTGCAGTTGATTAACGGGGGGCTGCTTATGGTGTGCGGATGGCTGACTACGTTGGGAGAGGAAAAGGGCTTGTTGGCACTCTAGCTTGCGAGTAGTTAACGAACATTTGACCCCTTTGAATAAATGCGATGCAAAGAAAATGCGGGCGGTAGGGGAAATGCAGGTGCATGGGCTCCTTCGGAACAGGCCAGACAAACCATACACTCGAGATTGTTTCCTAGTCATGCAGACTTAAAAAACACTTGGATGTGAATATCATTAAGCTCTGGGGTAGTCTGGAGCAGCCGTGGGAGAATGCAACCAGTCATTTTCTAAATAAGAAGCCAAACCTCTGAATCCAGATCCACCTCCTCCCAAACTCCCGGTCTGATCCCATGTGCATCACGAGCCAGATGTGGCTTGGGCACTACTCCTGCTGCAAATTCAGCTGAAATAAGCACAAACAGGAATTAAATGGAATAGGAAATATTCACGGTGGATTTGTGCCTAATCAAGATTACACACAGTTTTGCTGACTGCGTTCCTCTGGCGCGAAACGGGACCACTCCGCACCACGCGGCAGCCCTGATGCCATGCTGCAGTCGAGCTCCTCGCCTAAACAGCACCTGGAGGGGAACGTGCCCATATTTACGTAGAAAATACAGCCCACCGGGACAGAGAAAAAGGCAAAGTACACCCAAGGCATCCCTACGAGAAGTACCAGTTGACAGGAATGTCTCTCATAGTGCCCTTCCCTCTGTATCAGAAGTGATCTGGCTGAGAAGTCCTGGAGCAAACCACAACTGAGAGTGTTGCTGTCTTCCCCAAATACTTTCTCTAATGAGGTTTTTAAATAGTTTTGCCCCGCCTACACTGGCAGCCAGAGCACTTTCATCTTCAGGTGAATGGGAACCGAGGTGGGACTCTGCTGTCTGCCGGGGAGGATCATTTCCATATTGCAGCCGAGGCGGCGAGGCTGGCAGGCAAAACCCGCATGATGGCAGGGAAGTGCTCGTTCTCTTCTCGGAGATGCCTGCTGATCGTGGCGCAAATATTAACCGCATGCATCAGTGTTTGAAATGCAAAGAGCACTCCAGCAGTGTGGGTTCGCAGGCGAGGAGGTGCGTTTCGGTTACACCTTCACGCCGATGAGAACTGCGCATCAGCCAGCAGGTAGCCGCTGCAAAAATGAGGTTTATTAACAGGCTACAGGACTCAATTTGTTGCAACCTGTACCTACGGTGCTCTGAGTAACCACACACCTTTCATTCTTAGGTGGCAAAGATCATGCCTATCCTAGAGGTTTTTTGGTGGGTGTGGAAGTACTTTCCATGTAAATGCATCTCGCCCCCTTCTCCTCCCCTGCACTGGCTGCTGGCGGGGCAGCACTGACGTGCAGCCTCAGAGGCGAGCACTCGCCCACCCTCTCGCACACAGCTGAAGAGGAGTCCGAGACTTGCCTTGTACCTCCGCGGGTTCACCTCCCACGGGGATGCCAGAGTACGTGCAGCGTTAGCCTCACACAACTGCTTTGTGGGGCTGAGTATGGGATCTGAGAGTGCTTTGAGCATTTTTTTCTAAGGGAAAAAGAATAATTTCATCACAAAATATTGGCATGGCCTGTATCCCAATAATCTGGGGAAACAAATGGCCACACAAGCTCATTACAACTGTCCCTTCTGATTTTATAAACTGTACGTCTGTATAATGAAAATAAAGTCCCAGCCCTGAAAAGCTGCGAACATCTGCAGCTGCTGCCCAGATGTGGTTGCCCAGAGCCTCTGCAAAGGTTTCAGGGGAAAACCCCCGTCTGCCTCGCACGTAACGCCAAAACAGAGGACAGAGGTTTCGTTTTATAAACCTCGACCAAGGAGACATTAAGTGCCTTTGATCTCCAGATATAAAAATGATCTTTTGATTTAAGATTATGAAAATGAATAACCATCTGCTAAGAAACAGCTACGGACCCACGTTTTATTGAGGCCATATGGTGTCCAGGGCTTCTACGTATGAATTCAATTAGCTGCTTGTGTCTGCGTCAGTAATTCTGTATCCACCCAGTCATGTTTTTGGAAGAAATATTATAATATTCCCATGGATCCTCCAGACAGTGGGAGGTGTTTCCTTCACTGTGAAGGTTTTGGGAAGTGATGACTTTGTCTCATTTTCATCCTACCCTACTCTGCATTTCTAGTCCCTCGCTTCCCAAGGCTTGGAGCTTTCCCCGGCATCTCTGAGCCAGCTGCGGCGCTGAGTAAAGACATCCCCAACTCCAGTTTGCCCGTCGGGGCTCACGTTTCAGCTTTCCCTATCATGCTCATGGGGAACCTGTCCGGTCCACCTCTCCTACACTGGGACCGAGTTTGCGGCGTTTTCAAGAACATAACCCATTTCTAACCTAAGTCAGATCTACTCCCGTCTCCTTTGCATGGTGCTTACCAGGGGTTTACTCAGGACTTGGCTCTGCTGAGAGGAAGGTATCTGTTGCCACCACCTTGCAATCTGGAAGGGTGGCATGATGTAAAGATACAGTCCTTTTAATAGAGTGCAGAAGGGTGGGAATGACCAGTTGCCTGACTGGCCACCAGCCCTGGCAGACGGGTTCTGCATAGCCAGGTTATGCAGAACCCAATTAGCTACTGCGATCTTTCAAATCTAAGAATCTGGAAGTCCCTTTTTTTTTTTTTTAAAGGTGTGGCTCGGCACCACACGCTGCACACGGCAAGCTGCGTATTTGCACTGATTTGCGCCTCTGCAGTGTTGGAAGTGGGAAAAATCCTGTTACGGGAGTGGGCTGGGCAGAAGCCCCGAGAGCAGCAGGTTGTAATTAGGGGCTGGAAGGACCTCGCTCGCAGACTGCACCTTCCTCTGCATCCTGCTAACGCATTTGCACAAGAGACAGCCTTGAAAAATGCTCCTGAGCAGAAAGTATCCCTAGAAAAGAGATGGTATTTGTTGTTTTCTCCTGACTTTTTTGGGGAGAGATGGGGTTGTCAAGATAAACTGTTATTTACAGCCATACTTCTTGAAAGGTTTTCCTTCTTCCCTCCTCTTTCTGTGCACATACTAATGCAGCATGGACATTGCAGGGTTTAGCTTAGGCTAAGAGAAATCAGCTTTCGTAGAGCCCTGTGTTATGCTAGAACAACACAGAACACAAATTACCACACGAACTCCCACTCAGACCGGGGCCATCTCCTCCCACGAGGACAGAGGACACTCTGCAGAGACACCCCCCGGCACCCCCCGGCCCCTGGGTCCGACCCTGAGCTGCCGCCCCTCGTCCCCCTACCCTGGGAGCACAGCCAGCGGCTCCTTCTCTGTAGAAAACCACTTCTTCCCAGGGCTCCTTTACAACCGCCACAGGCTCCGCATGCCCAGAGCACTGTGCAGCAGTCCTGGCGACCCGCAGGGCTCCTGCTCCGGCTGCTCCTCATCAGCTCGAACGCCCGTTCTGGGTGTCTAACCGTCCCCAAGCTGCCATCACAGGCTGTGCACAGAGTCTGGAAACAGGGTCTGCCGCCCCAGCACATACCTTTTTTTTTTTTCCTTACGAGAGTTTTTTTAATCTTAATGTCTTACAGTTTCTGTCCACCACAGCTGGTGGAAGTCAGCTGAAACATCCCGAAATCCTTCACATCTGTAAAACACGGTCTTACTACCTATCTGAACGCTGGGCTAGGACCCCTCGGACTGTCCTCCTTCCTCTGTTACACTGAAAAAATCTGAACCAGGATGATGCGTGGCCCACATTGCCCTGCTGTCCAGAACGGCACCGTCATGCAGCAACCACCTCGAGCTGCTCATGGTAATATCTCTTGTTTCAGGGGTTTCTCACCAATGATCTATGTTTGACTCTGTTTCAAGAACGGCTTTACAGTATCGGCACGTGGTCACATTCCTTCGGTTTGATGTCGTTGCTGGGAATTGCTGATTTCATATTTATGTCACTACAGAGTCTCACTAAGGTCCTTCCTGCCGCTGCTGGAAGGTCCATCTTCTCCCTGCCTTCCTGGGGACCAGCCATGGAATCAATGGTCCATCAGGGCACGCTGTGGCTGCTGCGCCTGGGAAACCCGGAGGGACACCTTTCTGGGCTGGCTCTGCTCGTCATTCTGCGTGGCTATGATTAGAGACTTATTACCAAATTAGAGGATTATAAGCATAATAACGCAAGCAAAACTACTAATTTCCAAAGATTTCTCTTTTTTAAAATAAAATAGAAGCCCTTTGCCAGATGGGTTTTACAAGGAAGAGCTCTGAAGAAGCAGCCATGAGGAAAGAGCAGCAGAGTGGAGGGATGAGAAAATGGAGCAGGTTCTCATTAGGGTGCAACGCATGTAATAATTACTTGAGGAAGCACGGGGGATGGCAGGGCTCATTTCATTCTGGATCCCACAGCGACTGCAAGCTTGCTTGCATGTGCAGCTGCTACAGGCCTGGAATATAATTTTACAGCTCTGTCTAACCCAAACATCCCTTGCCCCTTCCTTCCCAGGAACTCTTGGGAACCTGTATCTGATCCAACACGCCACTTGGTTTTTTTTCTTCCCCTTGGTGCTGAACTGCTTGATAAAGCAGTTGCTGCTCGAAAACAGGATTTTAGGTAGCTAGTTCAAATCTGACTCCCATCAATATGGATTAGTCAACTTTACGCAGTAGTCATCGCTCTGGCTTCTCAGCCTCCCTTGACAAAACTCACACAAGCATCCCCACGATACTACGACCAGGTGTTCTGGTTTTCCATCCTCACAGTTTCTCTTATTCAAGGGACCCACCAAAGACCCTCTGATCTGCTGGCAGGTCCTTCGGGACTCCCCCACCGCAGCCCGCGCTAGTCCAGGCAGGCAGCAGGTTTTAGGCTCCCAAACTTCCATGCAGAACCTTCCACAAATGCTAAATCCACCCACCCCTACCCATCGCCATCACACATCACTAACGTCACCCATTTCAAACTGTTTTGAGGAAGGTTAAGAATTGGCTGGTTGAAGCCAAAGTTGTGACTAATATTTTTTGGGGAAAGTACTTTATGTCAAAACAAGTGAATAGTGAAGCGGAGACATGTGGTACAGAGATGTGTGGAGGGAGGGAGGGGCTTTCTTGTGCCAAATTTCCCTCTTCCCTAAAGGGAGAACCCAAGTTGCCTTATTTCTTAATGTAGAATGAGACAGAGAAGGAAAGCTTCCTTCTTTACTTCTTTTAGATCCTCGCATTTCTAGAAAGCTGCTGAATCACCCCCTTATGATACGCTGTCATGGAAATGGGCCCCCTCGGCTTTCACTCACGGCCGCCGCGGGCCAGCCCACCCGTGGGGTTTCATAGCTGTTGAAGCCAGAAGAGCCCCTTACGTTCATCCGCCTGACCCCTGCGTAGCGCAGGCTGTAACTGCGATGGCACTACAGCAACCTCTTTTTCTCATTGCTCCTTCCCGCAGCAAGAGGCTGCAGGTTTCAGGCTTTCCAAGTCTTCCCCCAGCCAGAGCAAGCTGTGCAAGCAGGCACACACAGAAACCTGCAAGAAAAGTCAGTGGAGTCCAGGCCCAGGGGCAACTGGTGCATCCAGCAGATGACTGCAACAGGTTCATTCCTTATGAGCTACAAAGACAACGAGCCGGAGTCAGGTATGTTATCCGGAAACATTTGGGCTCTGTGACTTCGTAAGTGAAATAAAAACAATTATTTTTAGTCATTTAGAGCAGGCAAAGGACTCAGCCCTCATAACTACTTTGCTTCCAAAAGTTATTCAAGCCCTGTGGAGCCACATATATTTGCTTATTAACTATGTGACTGTATTAGCAAAGCCTTCTTCCTCTCTCTCAAGCTAAAATGTGGTATGTAAAATGGCAGTGCCTTTTATAGCCCTGTGCCCACAAAGACTCAGCTGCAGAAGTCATTTCCTATTTACATCAAAAAAAAGCACAGTTCAGCAAAGATTGCTACGACTCCAGCCAGCAAGGTGCTTTCTGCAGGTGTGGATGGGTGATTCACCCTCCCGTCGGCAGCCCGGGGCCTGGCTCCAGCCAGCACCCTCTGCCCACAGGTTATCTTCATCCTCCGGCTGCCGGTGCTTCCCCGAGCCAAGGCAATTCCAAGCACACCCAAATAAAGTCCCAAATCAATCCTGTCTGGCCTCACCCTCTTTCTCAGCAGAGGGTTTGGATCGTTTCCATGTCTCTTTTCCTCCCAGAGGAAGTCCTCCTTAAAAGCAACTCCCTTTGAAAACCTGAGCCAGAAGATCGGACATCGCCTGCCTGCCCCGCTCTCCTAATCTCTTCTGATTAGAGAAACGACCCTCCGAGTCTCTCCTCCGCCCCAGACTGGCTTTCCTCTTCCCCGACAAACAGCGTCCCCTTCCAGGGACCAGCCCTGTTACCAGCTCCTGCCCTCATTAACCCTTTCTCAGCCCCTGCACGATCTGTGCTCTCGGCCGCACAGCCCGACGCTGGGAGCACCGAAGCGCTGGCAGCAGGCGAGCTCTGAGCGCCCGGGGGGAATCCGTTTGGGGGCATCTGGGGCCTGTTCCCACTGATAACTGCACCGAGGCAGCAGGGAATTAGGAACTGCACACGGAAATAAAACATCCCATGGCATAACAGCTGGCTGAAGCCCGCCAATTTTGGCTACTCTTTAAAAACTCATCGGAAATACTAAAATACACTAGCCATCCCGTGGGAACGCTGGTATTGTTCCCAGCCAGCAGTGAGGAGCTGTCAGGATGCCCAGAGCATGACATGACCGGCTCAATGCCTCTGGCAACCCCAGTTTCACTGGAAATCATGGTGCTGTGCCGGGCAGTCTGGTGCTGTGGCTTTGCCACCGTCCAGACCTCAGCCCTCTCAGTGCTAACGCACAGCAAAAGGCACTTCCTGGAGACAGATTTTAAAAAAATGGATTTTATCACTGTCAGCTAACCAAAACCAGGACTCATTTCAGATGATCTTCACAGATAGGTACAGGGGAAATACAAAGCAGGCGACCTCAGGAACAACCCACCTTAGCAGAGATTGCTCCATTAATCATTTTGGCTGCAACTCAGCATCACCAAAATTAGAGAGGTTTGAGGTTAGCTCTTCAATCTGAGAAGCCGTGTCACATTGTGACTAGATACTGTGCTGAAATTCAGCTGCCGGAATTATGGAGGTGGAAAACCTTTATTTAGCCCGATCTTCCATCATGAAACCTCCTCCAGATTTCCAGCGAAACCCCTTTCGGAGCGTGTCAGAGTGCTGAGTAACAGGACCAGTTCAGCTGACTGCCGTGACCTCCTCCAAGCTGCTTATCCTTGTGTATTTTGGATACCAAACTATTTTCATCAGAAAGTAACTTCCTCAGAAAGTTAGTGCGAGATCTTTAGTGTTGGTTTTCTTATGGTTTTTTAAAATACAAATAAATTCTATTTTTGTTTGCAAAGAAAACTCTGAAACACATTCTTCATTTGCTTCGGTGGTGCTCTTGCCTCTCCGACAGCCAGCCATGGCTGTCTTTTTGTTAATCACTTCGCAACGTTTCCGAGCATGAGTTTGTGCAGTGCTGGGGTCACCACACCCACTACCAAATCACACATCCATACAGCCAACTTTCCAGAAAAAATAAATTTAAAAAATCTACTCTTTTGGCATCTCATTCCGACTACTCAAACATTACCGATTTGGGGTGGAAATTCCCTGGCAGGAGCTTCTATTTCCATTCTGCATGTTCCTGAGAAAAGCAGTGATGAAAGTTTCAGGAGATGAGCTGTGGTGTGCTGGAGCTGCAGCCTCACCCAGGACTCGCTCAAACTCTTTAAACGTAACCCCAGCACGTAATAAAGCTGGGGCAACGATGGAGACCGCTTTGAGATGTCTGATGTTGCTTAACCAAAGCTAACGGTGTTCTAATCGCCTGAACGGTGATGCGCTCGGGCTCCAAGGGAGGAGAAGCTGCTGTGCGTTTTTGTGAAGAGCTGAGTGCACGTGCATGCCCTCCGTACAGACAGACAGACCTCCCTGTTGGACAGACCTTCCTCCTGTGCCTTACACTCCCTGCCAGACCGGCGTTCAGCTCTCGTGGTGGAAGCGATAGCCTTCATCCTTGGTCAGGAGAGTGTGCAAACACATGGCACTCCTGCATCAGGAATCTACTCCTGCCTCTGGCAGAGGCTCCAGCTCCCAACTGAGAACAAGATGCAAATGGCCAAAGGAAGGCCTGACCTCTGTCCCATCCCACTGCAGGACAACCAACCATTTGTGGTATTTTCTCAGCTGGCTCAAGAGGCACCTTTCTCTCACCCACAACTTTCCCTGTGCATTGTATCCTCCGCTCAGTGCTGCCATGGAGCTGTAGGGATGCCACCAGGGCTGGCAGGAGGTGGCAGACAAGACAGGAGCACAGCCACATCACCGACGGGACCTTCATGATCCACCATCCCTTGCCACCACTGTCCTACCTTGTTTCTTTCCAATTGCAAGACACGGAAAACCCCCAGAGCCTGATACCAGCCACGTACCAAGGGCGGCTGAGGAGGAGAAGAGTGACTCAGAGGAGGGGAGACTTCCAGGTCGGTCCGGCCGCGGGGGAACCGCCAGCACCCATGTCCCACGGGGAAGTGAGATGGGGAAGCGGAGCAAGCTGGCACAGGAGGAGGTCAGCAATGGGTCAGGTGGGCGCGCGGAGGCATTTCTGAGCTTGCTTTCAGCTGAAATGTAGAAACGAATGCTCGTTCTGGCGTCTCTCACGAGAGTGTACGACATGGGTAGATACATACATACGTCTGTCTAAAAGCCCTCCTCCCCCAGCGTTCAGAATATAAGGTTTTTCTTTATTTTTATTGCCGGTGCTATCACTCAATTGTCATATTTTATCTCTATGGACAGTTTCTGTATCAAATTCTGCCAGTAAAGTGCTCTGGGACTTTTTAGAATGAAAAGCACCATGTAAGTTTAAAACTCTATCTCTCAGTGCCATTAAAATTAACCTAGAAATAATGTAATCCCTTCAATTCTGGAAACTCAGCATGATGTGGAATTTAATCTTTACCTGTCATTGGCCAAGTACATTCTTGTACTCCACCAAGATGTCTTAGCAACTGCCCTAAAGTGACTACAATGCCACAATTTCTGCTGTTAGGCTGATGATTGATTGATTTTTACTGCTTGGATAAAGAGAAGGAAAGAAGTGAAATAGTGAAATGAATAGAAGCGAAACCACTAGCAATGCTGAAAACACAGCTTCGTTAGGAGAACTGCGCTACCCGCCATTTATCACAAAATCTGATTTCTGCAGCCTGGATGGCAATGCCTCGTCAGTTAAATGTCAGATTATGGCCCACGACACCCAGAAAACCACAGCAGTACAAATCCTGTGCTGTTCCCTGCCTCCCTTCCCCAAGGCAAAGAATTAGGAACAGTGAAAACAAAATCATGGGACTTAAATAATAAGAATTAAAAAAACCAAATCACAAGACCGGTGGTTTGGAGCCGGGCAGCGCAGGGAGGACACCCGCAGCCAGAGCACCGCGTGCGGCATGGCGCAGCCCTCTGCAACGTGGGGAGCACCGCTCGGGCTCTCGCTGCCTTCAAATGCCACGAGGGGCCTCTTCAGATGGGATTTCTCCCTCCTTTCTATCTTTTTCCGGCTCCTCAAGTCTGCACCTGAAAAGAGGGCACAGAGGAGCCAATTTGATTTACTGAATTTTATCTTTCTTTTTTCCCCTATAAGGAAACATCCTTTTTTTTCCCCGTGAAATTTTAAAAACCTGTACATTTTGGGAATGAAAGCTCCTCTGTATGTCTTCAGCTACAGCGGGACTTTGACTTCCCACCTGCCACTCTGGGACTGATGCAAGCAGGATGGCGAGCAAGCTGACTCCCATTTCCCAGGAGACGGTTCAGCCAGATTTAAGAAAAACTGAGCAGTCTCCTGTGCCAGGACCCATCGCAGATGCTGGTGGAAAGGCAGCGATCTAGCTCGAGCACTTGAAGACTGTGCTACGGCTCGTTGCCAAACGATGCAGCAGAAGAGGCCGTGATCGGCAGCATGCACAGACGCTGGGCTCATCTCTCCGTGGGGACCTCCAGCCATTCAGGCTCTGCACTTAAATACGTAAGCTGGGGTCCCCTCACTCTGGGCTGCATGGGGAAGAGAGGCATTTGACCTTGCCTACAGAAGTCCTATTACTCCCCAGTGACTACGTAGCCTTCCTCCCGCCCCGTGGCCCTGTACGTCAGAGGAGAAGTTTGGTCAGATGTGTTGTCCACTTCCCCGCTGTGGCTGGAGTCAGGGAAAGCCCCAGAACGGGAAGGGACAGGGTGAGACCTCATGCCCAAAGACGCCTCACCAGGAGGCAGGTGCTCTGTGGTCTCTCCCGTGCGGCGTGACCTGATCCCTCTTCACGGTCGCTAGTACACGGGCACGGCGATGTGGCTCCCCGTGCGTACCTACAGCAGGACAGATGCCATACAGTGGGATTTCTGCATTAGAGAAGATGATTGGTCGACCTTCAGAAGAGAGATATGATTTTCACTACCTTGAGTGCAGGGTTTTATGGTGAGACACTGTGGGAGTGCCCTCTCCCTTGGGATGCACGTGGAGACCGGCCATTCAGGTCTGCTCCATCCTCCTCCCTCCATTACCGCTTATAAATCAATCCTGAAAGCCATTTTCAAAAACTTCAGGCTAAGGCCACTAAATGTTCCTTGACTCCATCACAGTGGAGTTCATCACTGGTAAATTACTTTGCTAAATCCTTTGAGCAGTTATTCATTCAACAAGAACAGCACAAGAACCCCAAAATATGCTGTGTTTGTGGCAGCAGGCAACCTGCACATTCCCTGAGCGCCTCGGCGTTCAGAGGTGTCAGAACTGTTAACTAATATTGGCAAATCAAACGTTGCAATAACCCAGATCGTCTGATTCCTGGTCTTGTGCCTTGATCACAAGACGATCTTTCCCTCTGCAAGAGCACTGAGAGCGAGGGATGAAACATCACTTCTGTTGCCCAACACCTCCCCCACGGACATGTTCCACTTAGACCTTGGTGTACATGGAGGAGAGCCAAGAAAGCAATGTAATAACGAAAGCAATTCCAGGGCAGCCTCGTGTGGGGCTCTTCTATAAGCTCTGATCAGAAGTTCTGAGCTATCAAGGTTTTTTCACTCCCATCTTGGTAATCCCTGATTTGTATAGCACAAATTTAGGACTGAGGTGAACCTCAGGCAGGGAAGCCTGCACTGCGAGCAATACGAGATTTGGCCACATGAAGTCTTGTTTCTTAGGGGGAAAAAACAAAGATAACACCCTGGAAACTAAACATGACTTTCTGTATTCTTTCTTTTTCTTCTTATGAGGCCAGTGAGGCCACTGCATTCTTGAAAAAATAGAAATGCAATGCCCCCAGTTAATTTATATGGAAACTGGCTCCAGCCTACAGCGAGGATTCAGTATCAGGATAAGTTTTGCTCATTGGAACATCTTTATAAACTGAAAACCCTGTGGATTCATCTGTTCAGGATATCCTATCCCTGTTTCCTGATCCTGACCCAAAGCCCACTCGGAACCTTTCCACTGGCTGCAGTGAAATTTGGATCAGATCAGCTAAACAGAGCTGAGACTGGCTTCTCTGCAAACTCCAGCAGACCAGTCAGCCCCAGGTCCTTAAAGGTGCTTGGGCACTTAACACAGGTCAAATTAGTGAGAACTAGGTGCCTGCGCAGCCTGGGAGCCGAGCCCTGCTCTCCCTCCGCTGCCGGTCCCATCTCCGGCGCTGCCGCCCTGCCTCACCCAGCCTGCACAGGGGAATGAGCTCTGGGCTGCGTGGACCAGAGATGCTCAGGCTCTCCAAGTATCATAGACAGACATCCTCCTTGTTTGATTTCAATTTCTAAAATGTCCCAACATAAAATAAGGATCTATAAAGGCAGAAGCAAAGCCAAGGAATGTGTTGCTGCTGATGGTGCTCTGGGTCGGGTGCTTGCTTTGCCTGTATTTACATGCTTTGGGGAGTCATTCCCTGTCTTGCAGAACTGCTTTCATGCAGTTCTCGAGCATCCTGGAGCTCACTCCACTCTCTTTCTCATTAGTCAAGTGACTTTTTCTTTCTGTAATAATAATGACCCTCTCCAGAACTAGCTAATTTGAAAAAAAAAGGTTTTATTGATCACATTTTTACTGATCTAAACTGAACTGTCTTTCCTTAGGAGACAGGCAACGTGGCTTTTCATTACCCTACTCTCTCACCCTTGGCTTGACCCATTTCCTTTCTTTTTTTCCCCTCTTGCCAATTGAATCAAATCCTATAACTAACCTTTAAGGGTTCCTTAGTCTTTATTTTGTTCCTATTAACCTTCTGTTTCTCTGGATAATTCTGCAGCCAAGAGTAGGTGTGACTCCCACGTTACAAGTCTAGCTGTGCTGTTGACTCATGTGCTGTGCTCGCAAAGCCAGCTCCTTTAATGGGAAGGCTTATGCAATGTAGCGAGGTCTCCCAGAGCATATGCTCTTACTCGAGTTGTGAGATTTCTGCTTGTTCTCTCTGCTAAATGAGACTGAAAACGCTGGTGGGCCGCACAGAAGGTGCACGCTATTTCATGAGCCCTTACTATGCCCTGAGTACACACACGAATCCCGGGGCCCCCGCACAGCCCATGTGAAGGTACTTTGGGCAGATTCCCCCTTCTCTAGACCCAAAAATCAAATCTCTGCAAAGTGATGCTTCTTGGCTCCGGATCGCAGCGATGCTGCAGAGAAGCAAGTGCTGCTCCAAGCGGGCAGGCTGGCTGCAGGCTGCCTGCCCTCCCAGAGCTCAGTGAACTACCCAGAGAGGAGCCCTGGCTTTTTAAAGGCCACTTTACAGTATATAGAGATTATATAAAGTGAACTTAACAGACGGTCAGATTTGGCCTGTCATGTTGGAGGGCTCTCACACAGGTTTTTTTTTAGGAGGGAAACTAGCAAGACATGTGGTGAAAAACACCCTATAGCTTTTAACTAATGTCTTTGAGATCTAGCCATCTGTTACCGTGAACTTCAAGTGAGAAGCAGCCACCATTTTGAAGGCAGACGCTTAAAAAAGTGAGAGGATGTAGCCCTTGATTCCTTGGACAGAAACCTGCTTTGATGCCAGCCTGAAAGGCCAACGCACGGACTACAAACCTCTCTGGCTAAGACTGCATCTTCCCTGCAAGGCTGAGTAAAAGCTGAACTAATGGCTACAAAATCCCCGACGCTCCCACCCGCTCCATGCAGGAGGGAGCGAGCCGGGGTGGATGTGGGGGGCCCCGACCCCCCGAGCGGGACCGCGGGACCCCCAGCAGGCAGGAGACGCCGGCATCCCTGGCAGGCAGCTGGGACCCACCGCGCCGGAGCAGCGCAGGTCAGAGCAGCCTCTGCTATTTCCTGCGAGGCTCGCTGCCACCCAGCCCATAAACACACAAGATTCATAAAATCCGAAAATGAAACCTCCTTAAAAGCCCTGCTACAAAAAGGAAAAAAAGCCATCGTCCTGCCCGCTTGATTTTTAAGCCAGGTTTTCCCACAGCGTGCTTTGAAAAAGCGAGTTTGAGGCAGAGCCTTTGCGAGGCAGCACTGCGTCACCGCGGCCCTTCGCTGGAAGTTCTGCGGAAAGCCGGCTGAAACATTAACCTGGGGCTCACTGCAATGCTCCGGTGGCACCTTTCCCAAAAGGAGATTAAACCCAGCAGCTGCTGATATGGAAACCAACTGTTTGAACTGCAGTGCACTTACATATGCTAATCGCGCGAAGCCACCGACTCCTGCAAACGTGATGCAGGAAATGACTAAACATTTAGTGCTTGTTATTTAGCAGTATTCCTGGAGACACGTAGGTGGTGTGGACAGCATGGTATGTGCATTAAAGTGCAATTTAGGTCAATGATTCTTTGAAAGGACTATTCTTTCTTCTCTCCCCCCTTCCCCCCCGCCCCTTCTCCCTTCAGGGGCATTTGCTATTCCAAGATTAAGTTTTCCAGCTATCTTTTCCAAACGATTCAAAATAAAATAAAAAAGGGGGAAAAGACTGTAGGAATTACCCTGTGTTAATAACATTGCAATGTCCCTGCAAACCTCTTCTCGTTTTATCTATTTTTAATGCCTAGAAAAAGAATTTAAAAGAAGCTTTACAGGGAAAAGTGCATGTTTAGACAAAACCAATAATATTTAATGAGGTGCCTGAGTCTAACTTTTTAACAGGTGACCTGACAACCCAAAATGAAAACCAGCCCCGGGAAGACCGGCCAAATACGGGCTGTGGGAAGGCGTCAGCACAGCTTCAGCTTACGCTGCGGCGTGCCGGGGCTGCGATCCTCCTTTTCCATGGACCCTCCAGCACCCAGCGGTTCGTGAAACATCTCTGAGAATACGAGGCGGTCCTCCTGGCACCCGGGGGACCTCATCAGGAAACACAAATACTCTCCAAAAGCTGCTAAAAAGCTATCAAAAGCATGCACTGCATAAATCTATCATTATATCATCTATCATATATGCATTATTGTAAGGAAAAATAGTACATCCACCACACCCAAATGGAGCTGAAGGCTCTTTGCCCTCCTGGGAGACACGGAGACCCAGGGGAGATAAGGCTGCCACAGAAAAGTGTTGCATCTCTGAGCTTGGGAGTTCACCTGCAGTGGGAGCAGACTGACGAAACCCCCAGGTTTCTCCCCAATACCGAGGGACTCTGATGCTATTTTCAGTGGGAGTCAGAGAAATCCCAAACCAGAATTGGTGGGAAGTCTCCAGTGGGGCTGGGGGTAGGGAGCTGGGTTTGCTGGGAGGACTGGCCTCTAATGCAGGCATCATGAAAGAAAAGGTCTCTTTGCTAAAGAAAAAACAATAAATTATTGATGGTGATGCAGTTTCCTGCCAGAGCACCAGCAGTGAGAAGTTCAGAAGACCCTTTTCAAACAGGAGTGAGTCCAAGCAGAACGTTGGTCTTCTCAGGCCGCCTACTTTTTTTTACCCAAGGACCAGCTAATCAAAATCCCAAGAAAAGCTCATTTGTATCCATTTAATTATTTAATCGATAGCCCTGCTTTCAAATCTCCTCCTCACCCTCACTCAAGAAAATGCTGGTGTCCCTCACAGACTGTGATATCCAGGGGATTGCAAAGCATTTTAGGGGGGACTGCTATGGGAGTTGAATTTAAGTTAAATTTAATTGAAGAGGCGTTAAATTAAATACACACAGCCAGTGACAGAGCAAGGGAAAACAACAGCTACAACACTTGCCAAAGCTCACCCGCGCGTTTGGGTACAAAAGCTGGCTTTGAGGAGGGCAAGCATGCCGCTGGGATGCCCAGGTTATTCCGATGTCCTTCCAGGGTCCTGCAGTTGCCAACTGGGCACAGGGCAGGGGCAGGCAGGAGGGAGCTCAGCAGATCTTCTCCCCAGGACATCACCTCCAGCAGCCTCCTGCCCCGGGCATGAACCCGTCCCCTCCTGACCCAGCAGATCCCAACACCAGTTGAGTCATCTTGACATTTAACAGTGCAGACTGGCTGGCTACTGCTAACTATTGTTGAACCAAGAGCGGCATTACAACAAAACTTAAGTCCAAATAATTTTTAAAAGCCTCTTACTTTCTTTTGCAAATCTTTTCGTTTCATGCACGTGTTTCATGCATGCATGTGATGGAAGGCAATAGCTGCAGATAACTCTGAGATGCTATTAATGGTCGCCAGGCAGCGCTTGTCTATCAGATAATGTTTTCTGAGAAGAATTGTTCAAATCATTGGGAAATCTCAGATGAACTTGAGATGTGTCTCTGGAGTCTTACATCAGCTGGGATACACGTCCCTTTGGTTAGGTAGTCAGGACTGGTCAGACCCATGGTAAACGGATTGTGCTTTTGCATGAACCACAGTTTTAATAAAACTTCCTCACGGCAATGGGCTGTGGAGATACGTCGGGTGTGAATCTCACGGGAGAGTCAAGAGGCATGAAAACCCAAAGTAAAATGCAAAAGGGCTCAAAATAACCCCTTTGATTACGCAAAACACTACACATTACTGTCTTCAGTTTTCTCATGTTTCATAGTTTCTTCCCTACCTTTCCCTTGCTCCCTAGTTTTGGTTTGCTCCTGATCCATATTGCTCATCTGAGGCTGGAACCAGACAGCAGCATCACCAACCTCTCAATAGCAAGCTTTCGCTTGGCCAATTTTCCAGCATTAACTGCCTTTCAAGGCCATTTGTTCTTAGGTATAAAGCCTTTTTTTTTTTTTCCTTTAAGGGAATTGA
>NW_009189034.1:20911-28135 GCF_000690835.1 Fulmarus glacialis
GTCCCTATTGCTCCTTCATTACCATGACAGCTATTGGGACATTTGCTGCGTGTCTCAGTATCTTGGCTGCAGTTCCCGAGACTGAACAATCTTTCCAAATGCAGGGAATTCCCTTCGGATAAAGGGAGAGGGACAGTCACAGGAAAACTTTGACTGCCATTCCTCAAATGTGTTTCTTCATGCCCTTCCAGGCAGCTGCAAGCACCACTGAAGTCAACCGGCACCTCTGTACTGACTCCAGCAGGCTTCGAATCAGCCCAGGATACAAAGGTCAATTAAGCCTCCAGTAGCACCAGTTTTACAAGTGCAAACGCAGAAATCACAATGCACCGAAATCAAAATATGGGAGATCTTCACTTTTTTCCTCTTAACTCACTTAAGGGCCTTACACAGTGAAAAATCCATTACTGGAGGAAAAAGACATGCAAATACTGAGTATCATTACAATACGAGTAGCTCATACAAATGCGGTTAGGAAAAAGAGCTCCTACATTACTACTCCTCTTAGTGAGGGGAAAAGCTATTAATGATCACTACAGAGTTCCTCCTCCCTGCAGCTCCTCGTCTCAGTTTCTGGATTAGAGGAGCAGAAGAACTCTCTCATGTGCTCTGTTGCCACCCTGAACTTTCCTGAATCGCTGCTCAGTATCTTGCCTGTCAGTGCCATATACTTTTCACTCCAGACACTCTGGAGCATTTATTACTCAGAGACCTAATTACTTAGTGCTCCCTCAGTCAGTCACAAACACAAGACATCAGAAGACATCCAAGAGTCCAGCTTCAAGACCCCAAAGTATGAAGACAAAAAAATGCCTTTTCCCAGGAAAACTTAAGGGAAAACCATAGCTATGCTACTTAATATTTATGCCATGAAGACATCTCATGTCCTTATTTTAAAGAAGGATGACTTTGCATTAACAGTAACGTTGCCCTATTGTAATGCATCAGCTGAAGACTGTGAGTTTGGGTTTGTGGCCAGGGAAGGTGCGGTGAGGAGCTGATGCACTTCCCGATAACTACGCTTGACCACAACACGCATCCTACGTTTCCCATACCCTGTTCAACGTTTCACGCACAGATCTTTGCTTTCATCTAAAAAACATAACATGGGTGGGATTTGTTTACACTGGGTGGAAGTATGTATTAAAGCCAAGCCAGCAACCGCAAGTGTTAGAAACTGGCAGAAAGGGCAACAGCTGTTATGATGCAAAAGTATATATTTGCTTGAAGACTCTGGCTAGAAAACCATTAGAGAAATCCAGACTGATTCATGCTCTGCACCCTCACCAGATGACTTCCGATAGAGTAATGCCAACTTTCCTGCAGAAGCCTGAACCCAGATGACGTGCCGGCTCCCTCCCGGCCAGCTGCTTGCACGCAGGTAATCAACGCTGGGCAGTTTCTGAGACCACGCTGCTGGCACTGCGCAAGTTCTTCTTTTGCAAATTAAACACGTATGCTGTGCTGCTTTGAAGAAAGATTTCCTTTAGATAGATTTCTCTTTAATCAAAGTATAGCATTTAAGTAAGATATTAAACTTAGAGTTTAACTATAGCATCAACAGTTGAATCACAGTGGCTGAGCAAACAACCAGTGCCAGACAGGCCTTGTTCCCCACGGTGCCTGGGGAGCCCCAGGGAACCAGGTGAAACCAGGCAGGAACGCTCAAGGCTCCAACACCTGCACTGCCAAATCCACCCAGCGACAGTCCCGTGGCAGGGCCAGGAGAGAAATGCCCACATACTCCGTAATTGCATTTGCAAGCGGCTGTAAAACAGTCTAAGCCTCATCTCTGTCACTCGACGGAGAACAAACCTCCTCGTTCTAGGGACAAAAGTCAGGGAAGTGGGAGAAGTTGCTCTTCACGATGTGAAGACTTTGAAACATGGGCTGGAGTTTGAAGCCCTCGGGAGGAGACTCCACAAGTTAGTTTGCAATCTTTAAGCACACTCCTCCCTCAACAAGAGCTTCCAATTCACCCTGCAGAGGATTAGGAAAAGATAGAGAAACACTTCTGTGGGGGTTTTTTGAGCTTCCAATTTAGATTTTTATGCTTTGCGTGTGATATTAAATGAACGTAATATGCTGCCTGAAGAAGCTTTCCACTGTCATATACACACAATTGTCCAAAATGAGAAAGGTAAAATAATTTCCCCCCAAAAGTTCATAAATATGAAAATTATCGTGGAAAATTATCATATTGGGGTGGTTCAAATTTCCCAAGATTTGCAATTGTGATCTCAACATCTCAAATCTCAGTGAAGGGTTTTTTTCCCACCACCCCTGCTAGCCATACATTCCAGTATTTCATTGCTAGCAGCAACATTTTTGGGTGCTTCTCCTAATTATATCCAGCAGTATTCTCAGAATCAAGCACCAGTCCTAGATATATCAGTATCAATCAGCAGTACTCTCCCTCCACATCCAAATAACTTGACTTATGCCTGTCAGCTCAGACAAAACATGAATCCTCAAGTGAAAAAGCCAATCAATCAGGCTTTTGGATTTTGTGCAGACCACATAGTACGGGGATGGGACGGGCTCTCCCCCTGCCAGGTGACACTACTGCAGATCATGGTCACCATGGTCAGACCTCAGCTCCTGGGTGAATAAGCACCTTCACAGAGGTGAACAGTGATCTGGTTACTGTAAAAGGAAAAAAAATGGGCTACTCTGTAGAAAAATAGCAGCAGCCCTCCCAGAATGCCATTACAGCAATACAAGTCCAAGCTTTACAGAAATTAATGAAGACTTCTTGCGAATATGTTTCTGCTCCAGGGTGATTTGCTTTGTTCTGCTGATAGGAGAACGAACTCAGGAGCTTCATGCGTGAGCAGTACATAACAGCAGCAGAGCAAGCAAGACCACGCTGGGGCCAGAGATGAATTTTATGCCTGTGTTGTACTCCCAAGACGTCCTCGTTCCCTTCAGGTCATGAACAGAGTTTGGGGGAATTGGCTGCTATTTTTTGGGGGGTGGTACCCTTTTTTTTTCCCCCCAGTGCTTATAACAAGACCTCTACTCACAGTAACGCCTGCAAACTCACTTACCCGGCCAGGAGCTAACGTCTGAGCATGTTGCTCAACCAGACCACAGGCAACAAAGCCATCAGCTGACAATCCCCCAAAACCCTCCAGCACAGACCTCAGAGCGGGATGGGAGAGGGCCAAACACCAATCCCATCAGTAGATTAACCACTTGGCAACTGCTCTGCCTTCCCTATCTGATGGGGTTTGCCCATACAGCTCACGCCGACCTCTACGGACCGCCCGTGCGTGCGTGTATAACCGCCTCACCCTGCGTGAGGGCTTCAGCAGCAGCGCTGGTGGCTGAGGTCCCTGGGTCCAGAGGGGCCGCGAAGCTCCGGTTGTGTGCTTGTCCGTCGCTTCGCGTGACACACT
The DNA here is from genome assembly GCF_000690835.1 of Fulmarus glacialis. NCBI lineage: Eukaryota > Metazoa > Chordata > Aves > Procellariiformes > Procellariidae > Fulmarus > Fulmarus glacialis. The sequence goes on from NW_009189034.1 coordinate 24,313, forward strand.
GCCGGCGGGGAGGGGACCCACAGCAGAGCTGCCTCTGTCCTCCCCCAAAGAGCAGTGAGCTCCCGCGCCGCACGACTGCCTGCATCCCGCCCCCGGCACGACGCTGGCTAACTGCAGAAAAGGAAATGTTTGCAGAAACCAAACACTAAGGGTGCCACGTGCACGTTCCCACCTAACCGCGTCCCTTTGGGTTGCGCCCTACCGAATTTGGATGAATTGCATTAAGGAGTCCAATGCATAATAAAGAAATGCAAGAATTTCCCTGCCTTTGTCTCCCTCCTCCTTTTCAGTCTTGCATCAGGTTTTTTTTTTTTCCCCTCCCTCCTTGCGTTAACGTCAAACTCCCTCCTTTGGCCTGCAATTACAGTGTAGAAACTCCCCCAGCAATGCAATGATTTCTCTGGGCTCTCCAGCTTGAGAAGTTTACTGCCCACACTGGATTTATTCTGTGTTTGCTTATTTAATAGCCCAGTTAGGAAACTCAGAGAGTGGGATCTGTGCATGGGACATGCACAGATTACAGCAAGACCTGGCAAAAGCGCCTGGGAGCTCTCTAGCCTCAAACCAGTGCAGCGTCAGGCCATGTTGCTTCTCTATCGTGCACAACGAAAACGGGAGAATATCGCTTACCCTTCTCTGTGAGAAAAATCGCCCATTTCAGCGGGGCTACACACAAAGCTGGGCTACTGACACCCAGCCTCGGGCCGCGGTCAGCCACGTGGTTCACGGCCCCCATGGCATACAATGGGCTGCAGCCCTCGGCAGCAAGCTTTGCCTCCTCGATTTCCATCTGTCTCATTTCTGTGAAAACCATGGCATCAAGGATGCTGGTCCCACGTCTACCACCTTTGTAAACCAGTCCATAGTTAATCACAGCAAGCTCACAGGCCTTGCTAGTGCTGACAGTCCTGCTCCTCCTCTTTCTATTCCGTCTGTCAGAACAAACCACGTTCAGATGCTGTAGGAAGCAATGATCCCATTTCTCTTAGTTTTCTATAAACAGAAATTCTCCTGTGGGACTCTCTGACTGTTTTGGTTTCACATTACATTACATGGAACAGCACAACCAACACAGAAGAACACAGAATCTGGCCCACAGTGAGTAAGTATGAAAATCAGACATGAAGGAGAGAGCCTCCATCAACCCTCCCTACCCCATGTTCAGGTTATGGCCAGAGAGGCACAGCCAAGAAGAGGTTTCTCCTCTGGCCACCAGACAGCATTAAAGAAATGACAAAACCAAGCACCTGTCTCCTAACGCACTGGTACAATTTCTGCTCCTATCTCCAAGGCCCATGACTTACTTTTATGCTATTCGGAAATCTCCTTCTCCCAGCTCCAAACCAAGACTTGACATTATTAGAGGGAGTAATGCCTCTCAGGGCAGAATGCAAATTTAAAACACTTGTCCCAAATAACAGGAGGTAGTAATTAGGCTCCAGCACTTCCAAAGCAGCATCCCCCAGCTACACCCTTTCCTGCACTGCTACAAGGATGTAGGACATGTACCACGGACATGCTGTTAAAATGCAGGCTACAGGAGGCTGGCTTTCTTTATCTGTTTCATAAATGAGCTCCTCTCTTTTCATTTTCTTCCTTCACTCTGTCCTCTTGTCTATGAGCTTTGCTCCCTGCATGTTTAAACTTTTTGCTTTTTTTCTTGTTGCCGCCCCTTCTCCTGTGGTCCCACTTTTTTTTTTTTTAAATTTTTCTTAAGGTTCCTGCTTCCTTAAATAGTTCTTCTATCTCTCTTACTCTTTCCTCCCTTTTGTTATCATCTTCTCTTTCTCACAGTTAACCAGTGTCTCCTTCCTCTTCCCTGGGGTTTCCTGCAAGTCCATTTGCATTCTTTCTCAATCACATCAAACAGGTGATTTCAATTTAGCAGCACCCAGGGAAACACCTCAGACATCCACGTGGCATCAAAGCCTCCTGCCACCTCCGTTCACAAAATCTCACTGAACTCTTGTTCTGCAAAGTAGAAGCTCAGATTCACCTTGCAACGAAGTGATGCGGTGTATGAGGCGCTGCCATCATCCCCTGCCACTGAGCCATTCCTAAAGCCACCTTTCTCCTCTGCTCTCGGTGGTACGTGTCTTGACAATTCTGACCGTACCAACATCACACTGTGCATCTCTTCAGGCCAGGAAGGGCAGCCCTCCTGCTCTTGCGATGCAAAAAATAAAGTAAGTGAATGATGCTGATGCTCCCAGTCCCCGCGCAGCTGCAGGATGAGGCCTGAGCTTACGGCTGCTGCAAGGATCGAATGCCCGAGGCAAAGTAACTGGGCCACAAGTACCTTGTCCCGCTAGTGCCTGTGCCCTCAGGAAGGAGCAGAAAGTTAAAGAAGACAAGTCTTTATGTGGCTTTTAGAAAGTAGGTATGTTAGTTATAATCCGATTAAAATTCCTTACAAGTAGGCTGTGAAGTTAGCTCTGGAATCATTGAATGGTCACAGAGCTCCTTAAGTGCAAGATTTATGTTTAAGAAACTCTATCATTATGGTACACCTACAAAGAGCGTGTCCAACTGGCTAAATAGGAACAGCAAAAGCCCTGGGTTAACGCTTCTACAAGAAAGCCTCCAGTTCGCTTCGTTCATCCTGACTGCCATTTTAAACGTGGGCCTAAACTGAAATCCCAGGTAAAATAAGTCAACCCAGAAATACATGTTTTCAAAAAGGCAGATGGAAGTAAAATGAGTATGGTTTTACATATCACTTTTTCACTCTCAACTATTTTAAGTTAGAATTTGTAGTGAAAAATGTCTCCAGACCCTCTAAATGACTCTTGGCCAAAGGTTCTCATGTTGAGAAAGCAGAGGGGAAGCAGCCCTGTACCAGTTACATACCAATTACACCGACCCAAAGCTTCAGAACATGTTCTTCAGGCCAGCCAGAAAATTAAGTTGAGTGATGTATCAATTGCTAGATTTTTTTTTAAGTTTTCTAATTCATCTGGAAGTTTACTTGCTTTCTGACTTTCGAGTCGCTAGTCTGCACTTTCAATCCCTCTGCAGCCACCACGACAGCTAGAAAGTCACTTTGTTTTAAAGCGAAAGCAGAGCTCTTGGGTAATCACCCGCCGTCAGGTGTGGGAGCTCTGGCTCACCCGGGAGCCTCGTGATGCTCTCGCTCCAGCCCCACGTGCTGCAGACTCGGATGTTTCCCAAGAGGAGATGCAAGGGTGATGGGGGAAAGAGGGCCAGTCTGCACCCCCGAGCGAGGAGAGGGGTGTGCAGGGGGCATGGGGCAGCGCTCAGGTCTAAGCTGCAGCTGCAGAGGGGGTTTTGACGAGGCTTGTTCCCACAGTCACTGGTGCATCCCTACTCCGGGACCAGCAACCTCCTCCCGCCCAGAGCAGGGCTGATTTCACATCCTTCCAGCCCAGCATCTCATCCCAAAGCTGCGGGAACTGCCGTAACGCAGCTACTACCGCGGCGCTTCCCCATATCCAGCCTCCCCGCTGCCCAATTCCTCCTCGTGGCACCCTGTCTGGAATCAGTTGGCAAATAATGCAAGCAAAGGACCGTATTTTCTTTGCCTCCAAAAACATCCAGCCTGCTCTCTGCTGCGCTAAAACGCCAGATAAACAAACAGTGTAAGGGTGCAGTGCAGACATCTCCAGCAGGATACAAAGCGCAGAACTTGCTCTATTTTAATCCTGTCAAGGGTCTTCTTGGAAGCGAGGCAGAGCCCGGCTGTGCAGAGTTAAGAATGAAACCCTATTTTTAGCCTGTCCCCGGTGAGGTAAGTGCGCGTGAGTCAGACCCCGGCGTGGGATGTTGCATAAGACGGGGCCTGCGCCGCAGCTCCCGGCGCACG